>NC_092339.1:146414047-146715952 GCF_046630445.1 Rutidosis leptorrhynchoides
ACCTCAGGATCACTACGTACCAACCCGACCCACTTACTATCCTCCACACCAGCCCGAGATGAGACCACCATTTACTCTCTACGACCCTAACCAGGCCTACCAGTACACCTATCACCAACCATGGAACCCGACCGACGACATGAACTGGAACCCCTATCCAGATTGATATAGTTCCCGTTGGTGATTTCTATAATTTTTATCTTTTTATTATTTCTATTTATTTATGTTTAAACATACAAATATTGATACTTTTATGTAAGTTTAATATTTTTATTATGTTGTACTAATATTTCATATTTGATTTGAAAGTGGGATTTTAAGTCCCATTTCAAATTACCATGCATGTTTATATTTGTATTGTATGTATTTTATTTCATATACACAACAGGGTAAAACAGCGTATTTTCAAAGACTGGCATTAAGTTCAGCAAAAGCTACTAATTTTGACGACAAAACGAAAAATAAGTAACAACAAGACGGAATGAACAAATGATGTGCACCATTTATCATTCAACAAACAAACGCCAATATGTTTGGAAATTTTGGTAAAATTTAATCATTTTTCTACGCTAATCACCCTCAATAATTTAAATTGTTACTGATTTCTTGCAAATGAGGGCATTGCAAGATCTTAAGTGTGGAAAGGGGTTAAATTCTTTCGGATTTTTAAAATTTTTTGACTTAAACACTTGGTTACCATTAAAAATACTAGTAACGCAGTAGTTGTATTAGAATCTAGTGCTCTCTGATAATAAAGAACATCCCTAGTCTTATATACTGACTACCCAATTCTAGTAAAAATTTTCAAAAATTTCAATTAAATGAACTCAAAATCATGTTTATACATATTTATGAGCAATAAAACTAGGTGTTAACACCGAAATTATTGTTACCTCGGAAAGGATATAAATTGAGAAACAACCCAAAATGTTAGAATTCATTTAAAATAGAATAGAGGACAATAAAAAGGCAAAGAAAGAAAAATAAAAGCCAAGTGTGGGAAAAATTTACCAAGTTATTTAAAACATATATCACATATTTTTGTACAAATAATTGAAGATACTTTTGTTTTGGACAAAATTAACCGTTTTACCCGGTAAATTGTAATATATTTGAATGAAAGATGGATCTACACGATGAATCAATTCCATCATTTAAAGGAAGTAAAGTCTTCCGAAAAAGACACGCGCTTCTTGATTTAGGTCACGAAGTTGTCGTCCAGACCAGTTGTAGAGTCTACGAAAAACCTTGAAAAGTTTTCTCAAAAATCAGCTGGAAATCCACGGACCTCGGCATCAAACAGGGTCGCCAAGTGGTCAGACTTATCCTAACCATGAGAGGATCTGTCTCGTAAAATGGGGAAGGCGCCGTGCAAATTAGCTTGATAAGACTAATGAATCAGACCCCTAGAAAGGATAATCTCCTTAAAGATCAAAAATTAGCTTTTAAGACTGATGTTACTCAATCCTTAAGATTGACTTTTAAAGATTGAGAATTACAAACTCATGGAATTCGATTATATCTAAACTCGAGCTTGAACGAGAAAATATTTTGATCAAAATTACAAACTGACTTGTTTTCTGAAAACCCATTTTTAATGCGTTCATTACCATTGAACGTAAAATCCTAGGAATTCACCTGGAATTCATTAGGTCACCTGAACCAAATCGGGTGTCAACCGTAAGAACGGTGGTTACATAGCATGGTCGAAGTCAGGACCTTGTGCCAGACCGAAAAATTATAGGGTGAGCTTTACTATTGCTCCTACAAAGGATAGTAATTGCATCTGACACGATATAAACCATAATTAAAAGCATGTCACGGGACATTGCCTTAACAGTTGCTTGTTCAACGCTTTCCTTTACAACCGGACGGTAGTTTACCGAAAGGTAATATACAGAGCAAGTATACTGGACGTGTTGCTTTTCCAATACAAGGTTAGCAAGTGGGTGACACAAAACCATAAGTTTTGAGCCAAAATTTTCAAATCTGAAACCCACAAAAACAATTTTGCAAACACCGGTGAAGGGTTATTCCGGAAAACTTATCTAGGGTAAAAGCTAGATTTAATTTTCAAAAGATCAACTGTTTTCATAAAGATCCAATTTCCTAAAGGATCTAAATTTTTATAGTCATGTGGGACTGTAAACCACATTGTTACTACCATTGTTCATACCGCCGTATAGAAATCACTGATGTACAAAGTGTGAAGAATAAAGAAGTGATTCTAGTATTTTTATTTCAAGTCTATATTGCTTGAGGACAAGCAACGCTCAAGTGTGGAAATATTTGATAATGCTAAAAACGAACATATATTTCATAGCATTATCCCTCAAGAAAGACAAGCTTTTAGTTGCAATTGTTCTATTTACAAGTGATATTCGTTTGTATAATAAAAAGTGAAGACAAAAGACAGATTCGACGAATTCAAGACGCAAACGACCAAAAAATTCAAAAGTACAAAGTACAATCAAAGTGGTTCAAATTATTGATGAGAAACGTCTCAAAATTAGAAGAGTACAAGCCGCAAAATGCAAAATACAAGATATTAAATTGTACGAAAGGACGTTCGAAAATCCAGAACCGGGACCAGAGTCAACTCTCAACGCTAGACGCAACGGACTAAAAATTACAAGTCAACTGTGCACATGAATATAATATAATATATAATTAATTTTTAAAATTATATATATATTATATTATTATAAAAACTGTCGGCAAGAAGAAAACAACCAAAGTTGAGCTGTCCCAGGGGGCCATGCGATCGCATGGCCTGGCAGTTATAAACCCATGCGATCGCATGGTGAACAGAATCAAGTGACATCCTATAAATTTCGCAGTTTTTGATCAAATGTTTACACCTTTTTCTCTATCTCTCAATCTCACGTATATATATATATATATATATATATATATATATATATATATATATATATATATATATATATATATATATATATATATATATATATATATATTATAATTTTAATTTTAATTTTAATTTTAATTTTAATTTTAATAATAATAAGGTTATGTTAGCGAATGTTGTAAGTGTGTAAGTCGAAATTCTGTCCGTGTAACGCTACGCTATTATTAATCATTGTAAGTTATGTTCAAACTTTTTAAAGTAATTTCTCATAGCTAAGTTATTATTATGCTTATTTAAGCTGAAGTAATCATGATGTTGGGCTAAATATTAAAGACGGGGTAATTGGGCTTTGTACCATAATTGGGGTTTGGACAAAAGAACGAGACTTGTGGAAATTAGACTATGGGCTATTAATGGGCTTTATATTTGTTTAATTTAATGATAGTTTATTAATTTAATATAAAGATTTACAATTGGACGTACCTATAAATAACCAAATACACTCGATCGGACACGATGGGCGGGATATTTATAAGTACTAATAATCGCTCATTTAACCGGACACGGGAATGGATTAATAGTCAATGGACTTATTAAAACAGGGGTGAATTATATACAAGGACACTTGGTGTAATTATAGTTTAAGTCCCCAATTAGTTGGAATATTTGACTTCGGATATAAGGATAATTTGACGAGGACACTCGCACTTTATATTTATGACTGTTGGACTGTTATGGACAAAAACCAGACGGACATATTGAATAATCCAGGACAAAAGACAATTAACCCATGGTAATAAACTAAAATCAACACGTCAAACATCATGATTACGAAAGTTTAAATAAGCATAATTTCTTTATTTCATATTTAATTGCACTTTTAATTATCGCAATTTTATTTATCGTCATTTTATTTATCGCATTTTTATTTATCGCAATTTCATTATCGTTATTTACTTTACGCTTAAAATTAAGTTATATTTATTTTTAATATTTTACATTAGGTTTTAACTGCGACTTAAGTTTTAAAATCGACAAACCGGTCATTAAAAGGTGAAAACCCCCTTTTTATAATAATAATACTACTTATATATATATTTATATTTTTACAAATATAGTTTTTAAAAATATAGCGTTAAACTTGGCTAAGATCCCTGTGGAACGAACCGAGCTTACTAAAAACTACACTACTGTACGATTAGGTACACTGCCTATAAGTGTTGTAGCAAGGTTTAGGTATATCCACTCTATAAATAAATAATTAACTTGTGTAAAATTGTATCGTATTTAATAGTATTTTGTAGTAAAAATATAACTATTTTGTATACACCTCGCATAACATCACGCAACCATGGCAAATTTTATCGGCTTTTATCAGTTTACCATTAGCTAATTCAATAGTATATTTATTGTCTAGAGGCAATGATGCACATTTCAGTTTAGAACTAAAGTCTTTACACATATAACTTCTATCAGCACCCGTATCAAACATAATAGAAGCTAGTTGATTATTAACGGTAAACGTACCCGTGACAAGATCAGAATCCTCACGTGCTTCACTAGCACTAACATTAAATGCCCTCCCACGTGCGGGTTCTTTGTTCTTCTCCTTATCAGGGCATTGATTTATAAAGTGGCCAGGCTTCCCGCATCCAAAACATTTCTTGACATCGGTCGGTTTTGTCTTTACTTCAGAAACGTTAGCATAACAATCTTTTGCCACATGTCCTTTCTTGTTGCACTTATCACAGACTACTTGGCAATAACCTGCATGATGTGTGTAACATCTTTTGCAGGACGGATGAGGTCCCTTATAGTTTGGACTAGCAGTTGCCCCATCTTGTTTACCTTTAAAAGTTTCTCGCCTCTTCAGGTGAGTACTTTTGCCCTTATAGTCTTCCCATTTTCTCTTTCCTTCAGCTGTCTTGACTTCAGTAATTGGTGCCTTAATCGAACTCTCTGTGATCTGGTCCATAAGTTGGTGTGTCATTGTCATGGCTTCCTGCATCATATTCGGTTTGGACGATGTAACATTTCCTTTGATATTGATCGATAAACCGTCAATATACATCTCTATATTTCGTTTCTCATTTGGCACTAATTCTAGTTCCATGAAACGCTTTTCATAGTTATTGAGATTCGCGTCGAAAACCTTCAGATTACGTAACTCAGATTCCATTTTTCTGATCTCATTTCGAGGACAGTACTCCTCGATTAACATCTTTTTCAGTTCTTCCCAAGAGATATCATATGCCATATCTACTCCTTCTGCTTTAGCATAATTGTTCCACCAAGTAAGTGCACCGTCTTGCAATGTGCACGAAGCATACTTTGACTTGTCTCCATTCGCACAATTACTGATTTTGAAAACGGACTCCATCTTTTCAAACCATCGGGTTAGACCGACTGGTCCCTCGGTCCCACTAAACATCTGTGGTTTGCATCCTTGAAAAGTTTTGTATGAGCATCCGTTTTGTGAGTTTGTGTTCACGGTTGCTGCTTTGGCTGCTGCTTCAGTTGCTACTTTTGCTGCCTTGGCTGCAGAAATTCTTTCATTCACACGTTTCTCGACTAGTTCCTCAAACTCAGCATCCGACATTTGAGACATGTTTCTTCAATAAACATATAAGATAATTTAATCACGTAGAATATTATAAATGTAGCGAGTAATTAATGGTACATCGTGGCATATTAATAATATGAACCAATTATTATAAAAGCCTTTTCTTCTTATTAGCGTTTTATAATTATTTCTTATTTTATTACCTACCCATTAAAGTTCATACTTAATAGCTTAATACAACAATTAACTACTACCGTTCATATAATATTCTATTATGAAAAACTAATGCATTATCATTTCACGCTTTATTCTTCAATGCATTATCGTACAACAATAATATACCACTTATTCACATAAGTTTATTTTACACAAAACATATGCAAGATAAAGTAAAGCACACTAATTAATATTATACACTGCGTGAAGTGATGTCGTAGCGAAAATGGTTTTTAAAAGCGGCGAGGCTTCTTGTTATCAGGTACTGGAATATCGCTTATTTGAGCGGTAGGTTTATATTTTTGTCGGGGTTCTGAGGTACTTGCTACCTCAATAGAGTTGGTAAGACAAGGGTGACTAGGGGTAGCAACATTAGGAGCAACAATTGCTTTATTAATTTTTGGATTCGGCAATTCTGGGTTGGTGACTATAGGTTCCTTTCCCTTGTTAACTTCTTTTTCAGAAATCTCCTTTACTTCCTCCTCCTCCTCACCAATCTCACCTAATGAACTGTCTGAGTCTTGTGTAGGAGAATATGTTTGGCCGGTGGTCATGAGCCGATATCTGAAAGGCGTAATCGGCACAACCCGCCCGTCGACGGTGTATCTGGCCCAATGTTCATGTTCGTTTAGAAATGGACGATCCTTATTTATTCCATGGATCACGGTACCATCAAAACGATATTGTGGCTCCGGAAAACCAGGGATGGGTGGAGCTGGGACCTCCTCTGGGTTTACCTGGAGTTGAGGTTCCCCGGCTAACACAATTTCTTCTTTAATAGGTATTGGAACGTCCTTTTGAGTTGTGGAGAGAATAGATTCAGTGTCCGATTCCGAGTCATACAAAATGATGGGATTAGAATAAGTCATCTATCACATAATTGAAACAACAATTACGTTAGCATATAAATATATCACATATATTGTTTTTGACAAAATTGATAAGCGAAAATCGGTAATAACAGATACGGTCATAGTCCAGACTCACTAATGCATACTAACAATTACCAGTTAAACACATTAATGCAAATTCTAGTTCCCTATAACCTCAAGCTCTGATACCAACTGTAAAGACCCGTCAAAATCGCTATTGACGCGGCACGTTAATCATTGATTCCACAGTGAGATTTTGACCTCTATATGATACGTTTTGATAAAATATTGCATTCATTAAAATAAGTGACTTTCTAAACATAGAAAGTTATAAGCATGTGGGCGAGTGCTTAGGTATAAGCAAATCCCCAAAATACATAAGTCTTTATTTTACAGGTTGACATCACAGTCCATTTATTTATTACACAACGTGGTTTTGTTTCGAATGCAATAAACTTTATACAAAGCATGAGAGACTCCATGCAGGCAACAAGCACATCACAGCGGAAGCAGTCTAAGGACCTGAGAATAAAACATGCTAAAAAGTCAACACGAATGTTGGTGAGTTATAGGTTTAATTGCTCGAGTCATAAATATATATAAAGATAGACCACAAGATTTCATCAAAAGTTTATCAATAGATTCTACGTAACAAAGCACCCTGGTAACTAAACTTAACGCTATAATGATAATTACCCTATTCATTTTAATACACGCAAAACAACGTGTCATAAACTCAAATAACATACATCCGTTAAAAGACTAGCGCTCTAGCTGGGACGGGGATGTCAAGCCCTATAGATCCATATACAATTATTCGCGCCCACCAGTCCATATCCTATGTACTGGCAGCTACTAGTTACCAAAGCTAAGGGATTTTTGGTTTAACTCAGTGTAGAATTTAGTATGTACTTGTGTCTTATTGCGTTTAAAATAAATTGTATGTATTCTCAGCCCGAAAATATTTAAAGTATTTAAAAAGGGAGACTATAAACTCACGGTTCAATATTGAGATTCAATATTGTAGGCAAATTGCGTAGACGTAATGATGGTAGACGACTGTATGGTTGGCCTTGGATTCAAGAACAATACCCCGAACAATACCTAATATTTACTTAGTTTAAAACGGTTTGAATCCCGAATTAAAACACCCTCGTATATACTTTATTATTATTAAACTTAAATTAAAATTATAATTATAATTATAAATATAAATATAGAACACAGAAAAAGAAAAGAAGAATGTGTATATAACTTCGTCTAGCAACTGGCATTTTATAGGCACATTTCCTGATTTTGAGGCCCATGCGATAGCATGGGTTTTCAGTGCTTTTGCCATGCGATCGCATGGCTAGGCTGGACAGCTCATTTATGCTTTGTTTGCTAGTTCATTGACATAATATTTACTGTAGCAAATAGTGTTTTTGGTCCCCATGCGATCGTATGGGCTTTTGGTGTATCTGCCATGCGATCGCATGGCTAGTCTGGCCTTTTGTTTGCTAGTTTGGCGACATATTATTCACTGTAGCAAATAGTGTTTACTGTAGCAAATAGTGTTTTACTGTAGCAAAGTCGTTTTCACTGTAGTAAATAGTGTTTTACTGTAGCAAAGTCGTTTTTAGTGTAGCATATAGTGTTTTACTTGTACATCATATAATATATATATATATATATATATATATATATATATATATATATATATATATATATACATATAATTGTTCGTGAATCGTCGAGAGCAGTCAAAGGTAATTGAATATATGAAACAGTTCTAAAATTTTGAGACTTAATCTAACATACTTTGTTTAACGTGCCAAAATAATAAATCGTATAGAGAATTGGTTTAAATAAGTCGAAATTTTTCGGGTCATCACAAATAAGTTGGATTTCAGTGATCCACTTTATCTTCATTCTAATGATACAACTGGAACACCTATAACTTCAATCAAATTGAAAGGAACTGAAAACTATAATATTTGGAGTAGGTCAATGAAATTGGCTCTTTCCACAAAGAATAAAATAGGATTTATTAATGGCGCTGTGATAAGAAGTCAAACTGATCAGGTTCCTGCTTCTCAATGGGATAGATGCAACTTTGTTGTACTATCCTGGATTCTTGGATCTGTTACTGAAGACCTGTATTGTGGTCATATCTTTTCTACTAATGCTACTGAAGTTTGAAATGAACTTAAATAAACCTATGATAAAATTGATACTTCTATAATTTTCAACTTGCATTAACAAATCAATACACTTAAACAAAATGATAATACTCTTTCTGAGTATTACCATAAACTTAATACCTTGTGGAAACATTATGATGCAATGGTGTCCTCACCAGATTGTACTTGTGGTGCAACTGCTTGCACTTGTGAAGCAGCTACATCCCATAAAGAACATAAAAAGTTGATGAAATTGATGCAGTTATTAATGGGTTTAAGTGATGAATATACTACTCTTAGAAGTAACATTTTGTTAAGGGATTCTGTTCTAGATGTAAAAGAAGCTTATGCTATAATTTCAAGAGAAGAATCACTTAAAGGAATCTCTATTGATAAAATTGGTAAAACTCAGGCTAGTGCATTCGCTACTCAAGCTAATAACACTTTTAACAAGAATGGTAACAGTTCTGAAAACTTCTATGGAAATAATAATAACAATTACAATAATAGAAGTTCTAATCAAACATTAAAATGCAAAAAGTGCAATAAGCTTGGTCACACAATTGATAGATGTTTTGAAATTATTGGATATCCACCATCTTTTAGAAGAAGAAATAATGGGAATCAATCTAATAATAATAATAATAATAAGAATGTGAACAAGTCTTATGCTAATAATAGTGTTACTAATAAAGATGAGTCCACTAATTCTGCTCCTGCAAGTCTTACTAATGAACAGTTAATGAAGCTTCTTAGCTTAATCAATGATAATACTGCATCTGAGGAGGCAAATTCAAACATGGCAGGTAATTTTGTAAATTATAATGTGTTCTTTAATTCAAAGTTCTACGTAATTCTTTAATAGTCATATAAATGACAAATTTAAGAATAAAAGTCAAGGATGGATAATAGATTCAGGTGCTAATCAACACATGACTGTTTCTGATATTGGTTTAAACAATGTTGTTGATATATCTCAGTTGAATTTAACTGCGGGTCATCCTAATGGAACTCAAGCTAAAGTTGTAAAATTTTGAAATTTAAAACTTTCAAATAATGTAGTTTTGTTTGATGTGTTGGTTGTACCTGAATATTGTGTTAGCCCTCTTGTCTGTTCACAAATTGTCTAAAGATAGTAAGTTAACTATCAGTTTTGATGAAAATAAATGTTTTATTCAAGACTTGAAAGCATTGACAACTCTAGGGACTGGTAGTCAATCTGGGGGTTTGTGACGACCCGGGAAATTCCAACCAAATTTAAACTTAATCTTTATATGATTTCGACACGATAAGCAAAGTCTATTAAACTAAATCTCAAAAAATTTAAACTGTTTCAGATATCTATTTGACCTTCGACTGTTCCTGACGATTCACGAACTATTGTTTGTAAACAAAAATGTAAATATAAATATAAGAATATATATATATATATATATAATAAATAAGATATAAAATAATTAAGTTGTACTTAAAATAAAATTTAAATGATAGATAAATTAGTATAATATGTATATTGTAATATTTACATAAAAATTTATTATTCAATATAAGTTACTATATACATATATAATTATTAAACATTACATAAATAATAAATTATAATATTAAAGGTAATTTTAAATTAAAATATAGTTATTATATTAATATTTTACTAACATTAATATCAAAATTATTAATATTATTAAAATTATAATATGAAATTTGATATAAATTATTATGTTATTATTTTTATTAATGTTATCATTGATAATATTAATAATATTATAACTAGTATTATTATTAGTATTAGTATTCTTAATAAAACTTAATAACATCCTCAGATTTATTAATAGAATTATATTATAAGTAATATTACAAAACTTAATTTGATATATACATATGAATATATAAATATATACAGTTATATATATAAGAGTTAAATAAAGGAATACAGTTATATATAATTTACTGACATAATAAAACGCGTATCTATCACGATCAATTTATCTTAGTTCCTGCTCATGATTTGTACTATATCTTTTCTATATCGAATTCACTTTAACTAAGAAACAAATTCTATAAAGAATCCCTATTTGCTTTTAAGTTTTCTTGTTGTCATTGATTTTTCTGTTCTTGGCTCTATCTGATGTATTATGAGTCGACAACCAGATGTGTTTTATAAATGAATCAGTTTCAGATATTATGAATTAATATATATCCACTACCATTATCAATTACATCTTCAATTTGGAAATTTAAAACAGAAAAATTAAAAAAAAACCCCCGTTTTACCCTAATCTTGAGTATTTTTAGCCAAACTTCGAATTTGAGTCTTATTTAAAAATCTATAAATGCAATTGTGTTTGAAATCTCCTATCTAAACTCTCTGCAAAGTTTCAAATTTCAATTTCAATCATCGAGTTCGAATTGTGAGGTCAAACTTCAATTTCAAAAAGTCAATAAATGTGTTCATCAAGAAATTCGAACGCTGTGAGTTGTCTTTGGATCAATTAAGTATTCAGAAAGTTTCTAATGAAGTTTTAGAGTATAATTCGTGTTGTAATCATAACCCAAAACGAGCTAGATTTCGAAATCAATTATTGAGTTTCTTTTTCCATCGCGAAAAACAGCAGGTTGTTTTTAAATTTTCTATTCTGTTTTTCTTATTAATCAATTACATCACTTTATAGATTCTTGGTTGTTTACAAAGTCTTAAATCTTGATTGGTAAATCATTATATGATTTTGGTATCTTTGGTCGACTGGATTCAGTGAAGAAGAAGGTATAACACAGAAAGTACAGTTAAATAAATATGGTTTGTGTTTAATTCAGAAAAACTGATATAGCTAAATGGTTAAGGGGTGTTTTGGTTGAGCGTGTGGTCATGGGTTCGAACCCGTCTTTGTGTAATTCTTTTTAAAGAGGATTTAGAAGGTAGTTTCATTTTTTTTTATGTATAAAAACTATTATTTCTATTATTATTATTGTTATTGTTATTGTTATTGTTATTGATTATTATTAACATTATTAATAATTTTTGCGGTTATGATGAAAATCATTATCATTACTAATATTAATTATGACTGTCATTATCACTAATATAATTGAAATTATTAATATTACTGTTATTACTAAGTATTATCGATAAGTATTATCAGTATCATTTTATGGTTATCAGTATTATTATTATTATTATCGTTATTACTAAAAGTATTATTACTGTAAAACAATCACTTTTATTAAAATTAGTAATATCATTATCATTATTAATTTTACTAAGTATCATTATTAATAATATTGGTATCAGAATTATCGTCTAAACACCATTATTAGTATTATTATTAATACGATTATTAAAATTTCTATTAAAACTATAATTATTATTAAATTACTATTATTGTTAAAAAATATTATTTTTATCATTTTATTTTATCATTTGTGTTAAAATTATCAACATTATTAAAATTATTAAAATTATTTTCATTGTTATTATTACTAGTAGTATTATCATTTAGATTATTATTAGTATTACTAAAATTATCATGATATTAAAACTATCTGTTTAATTAGAAATTAAAATTATTATCATTATTATTTTTATGACAAATGAATATTATACATGTAAGAATATATTTGTAATAAATATAATTATGTATTAATCTTATTAACTAATGTTATATAAATATTCATATATAATAAATTAAGTGCTCTTAATATAATACTAATCAGATAAATATATATATAATATATAACTTAAAGATATAATGTATGAACTTGTTCGATTACGATTATATGTGTTAATAAATATACAAATGATATAGGTTCGTGAATTCGAGGCCAACCCTGCATTGTTCAGTTGTTCAATGCCGTCATATGTATTTTTACTACAAAATACAGTATTGTGAGTTTCGTTACTCCCTTTTTATATATATTTTTGGGACTGAGAATACATGGGCTGATTTTATTAATGTTTTACGAAATAGACACAAGTGATCAAAAACTACATTCTATGGCTGGATTATGAATATTGAATATCACCCCTTTTTAGCTTGGTAACCTAATAATTAGGAAACGGGTATGGCCCCTAATTGACGCGAATCCTAAAGATAGATCTATGGACCTCGACAAGTCCCATCCGGGGTACGGATGCTTTAGTACTTCGAGATTATTATTATTATACAGACGAGAGGTTCTGTTTGGGGATATTCTATGCATTAAAGTTAAGTCAGTTATCAAGCGTTCACCATATGAATGATTTTTAGTTCGCGGGTTACGCGTATTATTTTGTACTTGGGTTACGTGTACAATTAAATATATGAAATCTTGTGGTCTATTAAAATAAAGAAAATGAATGATTATGATAAACTAATGAACTCACCAATCTTTTGGTTGACACTTTAAAGCATATTTATTCTCAGGTATGAAATAAATCTTCCGCTGTGCATGTAGTGACCCGAACTTTCCATGTTTATTAATGTCGTAGCGTGGAGGTATAAAATACTATTAAATTTTACAAGAAAATACTATTAAATACGATACAATTTTACACAAGATATTTATTTATTTAGAGAATGGATATACTTAAACCTTGCTACAACACTTATAGGCAGTGTACCTAATCGTACAGTAGTGTAGTTTTTAGTAAGTCCGGTTCGTTCCACAGGGAAAATCTTTAAACAAAGCTTAACGCTATATTAGTTTACTTTTATAAAAATACAAATATATATATAAGTAATATTATTATTATAAAGGGGGTTTTTACCGTTTAATGACCGGTTTGTCGATTTTAAAACTTTAGTCGCAGTTAAAATCAAATATAAAATAATAAATAAATACAAGACTTAATTTAAAGCGTAAAGTAAATAATGATAATGAAATTGCGAATAATAAAAGTGCGATAAAATAAACTTGCGATAATTAAAAAGTACGATAATTAAATGTGCAATTAAATACAATAACAATAAAAATGCGATAATTAGAAGTGCAATTAAATATAAAATAAAGGAAATTAAATATGAAATAAAATAATTATGCTTATTTAAACTTCCGTAATCATGATGTTTGACGTGTTGATTTTAGTTTTATGCCCATGGGTTAATTGTCCTTTGTCCTGGATTATTTAATATGTCCGTCTGGTTTTTGTCCATAACAGTCCATCAGTCATAAATATAAAGTGCGAGTGTCCTCGTCAAATTATCCTTATACCCGAAGTTAAATATTCCAACTAATTGGGGACTTAAACTGTAACAAGATTTTAATACTTTGTTTAATAATTACACCAGGATGTTGACTGAGTGTAACCCAAGGTTTTAATATTTTGTTATCAATTATGCCAAGTGTCCTTGTACATAATTTCACCCCTGTTTTAATAATTCTAGTGGCTATTAATCCATTCCCGTGTCCGGTTAAATGAACGATTATTCGTACATATAAATACCCCGCCCATCGTGTCCGATCGAGTGTATATGGTAATTTATAGGGACGCCCAATTGTAAATCTTTATATTAACATTAAAAAACTATCATTTAGTTAAACAAATATAAAGCCCATTAATAGCCCATAGTCTAATTTCCACAAGTGTCATTCTTTTGTCCAAACCCCAATTATGGTACAAAGCCCAATTACCCAATTTTAGTAATTAGCCCAACATCATGATTACTTCGTTTTAAATAAGCATAATAATAACTTAGCTATGAGACATTAAATTAAAAGGGTTGAACATAACTTACAATGATTAAAAATAGCGTAGCGTTACACGGACAGAATTTCGACTTACACCCTTACAACATTTGCTAACATACCCTTATTATTAGGATTTAAAATTAAAATTAAAATTAAAATATAAATTATATATATATATTTACGTATATATTGAGAGAGAGATATATTATGGATTTTTTTTTGCGATCAGAATTCGTTTGCTTTTATAGGGAGTTTCAGTTTTTGGGGCTCCGCGACTCGCGGCATTTTTGCTCTTCAAACTTCGCGAGTCGCGGAGTTTGAAATTCCAGCTCACTCCAAATTGGATCTTAGTCTGCCGACGGTTTATTATATAATATAATATATATATAATTTATATAATTAATTATATATTATATTATATTTATATACATAGTTAACTTGTAATTTTTAGTCTGTTGCGTCGAGCGTTGAGAGTTGACTCTGGTCCCGGTTCCGAATTTTTAACGTCCTTGCGTACTATTTTATATCTTGTACTTTACGTTTTGAATCTTGTACTCTTGTAATTTCGAGACGTTTCTTATCAATAATTGGAACCTCTTTGATTGTATTTTGTACTTTTGAGCTTTTTGGTCGTTTGCGTCTTCAATTCGTCGAATCTGTCTTTTGTCTTCACCTTTTATTATTTAAACGAATATCACTTGTAAATAGAACAATTGCAACTAAAAACTTGTCTTTCTTGAGGAATAATGCTATGAAATATATGTTCGTTTTTAGCATGATCATTTATATATATTAAACGAAATTGATGTTTACATGATTAAATGTTTCCAACATGTTAAGCAATCAAACTTGTTAAGACTTGATTATTTGAAATGAGCTTTATATAGACAATTGACCACCCTAGTTGATCGGCGATTCACGAACGTTAAAACTTGTAAAAACTATATGATGATATATACATAGATATGTATATAGCTAACATGATATTATGAAAAGTAAGTATCTCACTAGGTATATTAACAATGAGTTATATACATAAAATGACACTATTGAATTATGAAACTCGAAACGACATATATGTAACGATTATCGTTGTAACGACATTTTAATGTATATATATCGTATTAAGATATACATTGTTGGTGATTTGTGTCACCAATATGATTTAAGTGTAATGGGATTAATTTGTTAACCAAAATAACCTTGATAAATATCGAACAAGTATGGGAAAGTGTGGAGTGCACACTTGTTTGAACTTATCTTGTTTATGACGGGGGTTCGGGGGTAGCGCCCCCGATAGCGGGGTCCAAGGGGTGGCAACCCCTGGCGGGGTCCAAGGGGCAGAGCCCCTGGCTGGGGATGAGCTGATATCGCTTTATTAAAAATGTGTTAAAATTTGATTTAAAGCTTTCAACAACATTAAATGAAATCATTAACTTAAAGCTTTCAAAAACAACACTTACATGTAACGACTAACGATGACTTAACGACTCAGTTAAGACGAATATACATGTAGTGTATTAAGATGTATTAGTACACTTATGAAAGACTTCAAGACACATATCAAAGTACTTCTACTTAACAAAAATGCTTACAATTACGTTCTCATTCATTTTCATCAACAATTCTACTCGTATGCACCCGTATTCGTACGCGTATAATACACAGCTTCTAGGTGTACTTACTATTGATACATACACTCAATAATCTGATCTTAGCAGCCCTAAATGACTCATCATCCATTATAGAAACATGTAGGGATTAACCTTTGTCATTTACCATGAATGATTAAGCTAAATAATAAAACTAGAAAAGCCTTTGTTGACTAACTAAAAAAAACGTAGGATTAGCATGGATATATACATCCATTTCATGCTAGATTACTACATCATATTACTCTCTAAACACACACACTTGCACCTCTTCTAACTCTCATCATATTTAGCAAGTTTTGATCTCATAATCAAAGCTTTGATCACCATAAAAAGAATCATTCAAGAACATATCAAGAACACTTCAAGAAACCTTTCAAGATTTCAAGATTACTTTCAATCTTTCTAATCCATTCAAAGTAATCATCTAAGATCAAGAAACCTTTGTTATTTACAGTAGGTTATCTTTCTAGATCAAGGTAATACTCATATTCAAACTTTGATTCAATTTCTATAACTATAAACTATCTTAATTCGAGTAAAAATCTTACTTGAACTTGTTTTCGTGTCATGATTCTACTTCAAGAACTATCAAGCCATTCAAGATCCTTTGAAGCTAGATCATTTCTTGTCACTTACAGTAGGTTTACCTACTAAATTTGAGGTAGTAATGATGTTCATAACATCATTTGATTCATATATATATATATATATATATATATATATATATATATATATATATATATATATATATATATAACTATCTTATTCGAAGATCTAAACTTGTAATCACTAGAACATAGTTTAGTTATTTCTAAACTTGTTCGCAAACAAAGTTAATCGTTCTAACTTGACTTTTAAAATCAACTAAACACATGTTCTATATCTATATGATATACTAACTTAATGATTTAAAACCGGGAAACACGAAGAACACCGTAAAACCGGACATACGCCGTCGTAGTGAAACCGGGGGCTGTTTTGGGTTAGATAATTAAAAACTATGATAAACTTTGATTTAAAAGTTGTTCTTCTGGAAAAATGATTTTTCTTATGAACATGAAACTATATCCAAAAATCATGGTTAAACTCAAAGTGAAAGTATGTTTTTTCAAAATGGTCATCAAGACGTCGTTCTTTCGACTGAAATGACTACCTCTTATAAAATTGACTTGTAACCTGTATTTCCGACTATAAACTTATACTTTTTCTGTTTATTTTCGTAAATTTTAGTTCATTATGAAACCATAGCAACTTGAATCACTCAAAACGGATTTAAAACGAAGAAGTTATGGGTAAAACAAAATTAGATATTTTTGCTTGTTGTAGCTACGTGAAATCTGTAACAAATCTATTCTAACCATAACTTAACTAACTTATATTGTATTATACATGTACTCTAACATATTATGTAACCTTGATAGAGCATAGACACGTATACAATGTTTTGACATATCATATCGACGTCATCTATATATATTATTTGGAACAACCATAGACACTTTATATGCTGTAATGCTAGAGTTCGCTATACAGGGTTGAGGTTAATTCCAAAAATATATATACTTTGAGTTGTGATCTAGCCTGAGACTTGTATAAACTGGGTCATGGATTGATTCGAGATAATATATATTGATTTAATTCTGTACTATTAACTGTGGATAATTAGTTGTAGATTACTAACAATGGACTGCTAACTTAACAAACTTAAATCATTAAAACGTAATAAAAATGTTGTGAATATATTTCGATCATATTTTGATATATATGTATATATTTATAGGTTCGTGAATTGACCAGTGGCCAAGTATTATTTTCCGACGAAGGGATAATCTGTGAAAGTGAGTTATAGTCCCATTTTTGCTATCGAATATTTTTGGGATGATAATACATGCAGTTTTATAAATGTTTTACAAAATAGGTACAAGTACTTGAAACTACATTCTATGGTTGAATTAATAAACCGAATATCACCCTTTTTAGTCTGGTAATCTAAGAATTAGGGAGCAGAAACCCTAATTGACGTGAATCCTAAAGATAGATCTATTGGGCCTAACAAACCCCATCCAGGTTACGGATGCTTTAGTACTTCGATTTTATCATGTTCGATGAGAGTCCTGGAATGATGGGGATATTCTAGATGCATTCTTATTAATGTCGGTTACTAGGTGTTCTCCATATGAATGATTTTTAATTCGCAGGTTACGCGTATTATTTTGTACACGGGTTACGTGTGCGGTTATAATTGAAATCTTGTGGCCAATTATTATTATGATTTAAGATAAAGATTAAACCTATAACTCACCAACAGTTTTGTTGACGTTTAAAGCATGTTTATTCTCAGGTGATTATTAAGAGCTTCCGCTGTTGCATGCTAAATAAAGACAGGATTGGAGTCTGCATGCTTGTATAATATTATTTAAAAACTGCATTCGAAGACTTATATTGTTGTGTAATATTATTGTAAACCATTATGTAATGGTCGTGTGAAAACGCTATATTTTAGATTATCATTATTTGATAATCTTCATAATATTTTAAACCTTTATTGATAAAATAAAGGTTATGGTTTGTTTTAAAAATCGAATGCAGTCTTTGAAAAAACGTCTCATATAGAGGTCAAAACCTCGCAACGAAATCAATTAATATGAAACGTTTATAATCATTATGAACGGGACATTTCAGTTGGTATCCGAGCGTTGGTCTTAGAGAACTAGAAATTTGCATTAGTGTGTCTTATCGAGTTCGTTAGGATGTATTAGTGAATCTGGACTTCGACTGTGTTTACTTGAAAAACGATTGCTTAACACTTTTGTCGGAAACTATATATTGTTAACATGTAAATATTATGTGATATATTAATCTCTTAACGTGTTTGATATTGTGTGATAGATGTCTACCTCTAGTACAAATCCCATCGACTCACCTAATAATAATGAAGAGTTGAATATATTTTGGGAAGATTCACAAATTCCCGAAGAGGAACCGGAAGAAGAGGAACCGAAAGAAGAGGAACCGGAAGAGGAGGAACCAGGAGAAGAGGAACCGAAAGAAGAGGTTCCGGAGGAGGAAATATTAGGAACTGCAGAAAAACAGATAAATAAAAGAAAATCCTCAACCAATGGGCCAAAGTTAATAATGGTCAATGGTGTTTCCGCCAAGGAAGCAAAATATTGGGAAAATTACCAATTTTCTGATGAATCAGATCCCGACGAGGATTCCGATGATGTTATAGAAATTACCCCGACCCAATTTGAAAAGGCAAAAGAAAATAATAAGGGAAAAGGCATCAAAATAGAGAAACCTAATTCCAACCCCGATGACCTCTATGTTAACTTGAAATACCCTGATGGGGTGTACCGTAAACACCCATATTTCTTAAACTTTCACTATAACCCGGGAACATCTAAGCCACCAGGTTTTTTTAAACCATTTGTGAAAACGACAGCTCGTATTAGAGGAGCACCATATATCCCTAGGAAATTAGCGAAACGAAAAAAGTCCGAGGAGGAAGAAACGAGTGAGTCGGAATAAAGAGTTGTAATCATGATATGTAAAATATGTAATATAAGTGTGCTTGTTCTTTTATGTTGTATGTAAAAATTGCTTGTATTATTTGATAATTATCTTTTACGAATCTAATCCTCGTCTATTTTTATAGTATAGAACACACAATGGATGTTAAAGATAGACAACCGAAAATTTTAGAAGACCTACCCGGGGACATGATTGATGAAATCTTGTCAAAACTCAGTCAGAATTCGTCGACATAATTATTTACGGAAAAATTAGTTTGTAGAACATTTAAAGAACTTTCCAGGCATGCCTTAGTTTATAAAAGGCTTTCTTTTGAAAAATGGGCTATATCACATTGGGGAGACCGTAAGTTACGCCGTGTTTTCTTTAAAGCGTTAAATGCGGGGAACCCAAGTGCAATTTTATGCTACGGGTTAAGAACCTATTTTGACTCAACATATCCCAACATAGGACTTCATGCTTTAGAAAGAGCTTCTAACATGCAACATAAAGAAGCATGTTATGCTTACGGGTTAGTGATGTTCGCTTCTCACCAAAGTGAGAAAAAGAACATCGGATTACAAATGTTAAATAAAACATTCCCACAAGTGACGGACTCTGTAGTTGGGGTGAGAAACAAGGTTTTTAGATTGTTACGGGGCTGTTGGGAATTACGTAACACCCGTCCTTTTGACGACGTTACAACATGCTGCCTAGTCAACGGTCACCACGGATATTTTCCACAGGATCAAGGATGGGAAATAGTTTTAGTAAAACCAGAATGCAAGACTTGTTTCTGGACTTATGAGTTGCGTGTCTTTATTACCTTTGCTGAACGACTTGCGTATTAACTAGGTTTGTCGTCACAACTATTTTGTATCAAAGTTATTGTGTGTTATATTTTATGCTATATGTAAAATAGCGGCATTATAAAATTGTAAAATATTGTATAAAAGTTTGAACGCAAAATATTATTGTATTTAGTTTTTCATATAGAATCGTAGTAGTTGAATTGTATATTAGCTGCTAAGTATGAACTTAACGGGTAGGTACTACCCGAAGTAAAACTATAAAACGCTAATATGAAGAAAAATCTTTTATAAATGAGTTCATATTATGCTACGAAATACTGTTGGCTACCCTTAATATTCTATATGATTAACTTAATCCTTTTGGCTATTTTTGAAGGAAATGGCACCGACAACTCGCCAGAACTTGAACATGAGTGAGGAAGACTTCCGTGTTTTCCTTGCTGTGAACATAGCCGCAGTACAGGTCGTAATGCAAAATAATAACAATAACTCTGGTTCTAGCAGTGGAACTAATTCCACAAGAAATCGTGTGGGATGCTCCTACAAAGAATTCACTGCCTGTAAACCTTTGGAATTCGATGGAATTCACAGCTATAAGTAAATGTACCGAAGAAGATAAGGTGAATTACACCACGCATACCTTCACAGGTACTGCATTAACATGGTTGAATACCTATCTAGAGCAAGTGGGACAAGATGCTGCTTATGCACTACCGTTGTCAGCATTCAAATACTTGATGACTGAGCAGTACCGTCCCAGAAACGAGGTCAATAAGCTCAAAGTAGAGCTTAAAGGGTTACCATGTACGAACGAAGGTTCACAGAGTTGTGCCTATTGTGTCCAAGAGCGTTTGAAGATGAAGAAGAGAAGATCGACGCGTTTGTGAAAGGGTTACCAGAAAGGATTCAAGAAGATATAAGTTCACACGAGCTCGCCTCCATACAAAAGGCAAGTCGAATGGCTCATAAACTCATAAAGCAGATTGAGGAAAGAATTAAAGAGCAGGCGACCGAGGAGGCCAAAATAAAATAAGTCAAGAGAAAGTGAGAAGAAAACAGTGACAAGGGTCACCAATCTTACAACAACAACAATCATTATAACAACCACAACAACCGCAATAACAATCGCAATCCCAACAATAACTACAATAACTCCCATAACAACTACAACAAACGGTCCAACAACAACAAGCTCAACAACTATCTCAATAACAAAAATGACAACCAAAATCAGAAAATTCTGTGCAAAAGGTGTGAAGGGTACCATCCGAATACTTTCTGTTCGGTATCATGTACCAAGTGTAAAAGAACGGGGCATAGTGCAGCAAAGTGTGAAGTTTACGGACCAAGGGTTAATGGAACAGAAAATGCCGATGTTACTTGTTTCGGATGCGGGAAAAAGGGCCATTACAAAAGTAGGTGTCCCAACCAGGGAATAATAATGGTCAAGGCTGGGGAAGAGTTTTCAATATTAATACGGCAGAAGCGCAGGAAGACCCAGAACTTGTTACGGGTA
The DNA here is from genome assembly GCF_046630445.1 of Rutidosis leptorrhynchoides. Taxonomy (NCBI): domain Eukaryota; kingdom Viridiplantae; phylum Streptophyta; class Magnoliopsida; order Asterales; family Asteraceae; genus Rutidosis; species Rutidosis leptorrhynchoides. The sequence goes on from NC_092339.1 coordinate 146,435,887, forward strand.
CGTTTCCTATAGATGAAAAACCTGCTTATGTTTTATTTGATTCTGGTGCAGATAGAAGTTATATGAGTAAAGAATTTTGTGCTAAATTAAGTTGTCCATTGACGCCTTTGGATAATAAATTTTTACTCGAATTAGCAAACGGTAAATTAATTTCAGCAGATAAAATATGTCGGAACCGAGAAATTAAACTGGTTAGCGAAACATTTAAGATTGATTTGATACCAGTAGAGTTAGGGAGTTTTGATGTGATAATTGACATGGACTGGTTGAAAAAGGAGAGGGCAGAGATCGTATGTTACAAAAATGCAATTCGCATTATACGAGAAGAAGGAAAACCCTTAATGGTGTACGGAGAAAAGAGCAACGCGAAGCTAAATCTTATTAGTAATTTGAAGGCACAAAAACTAATAAGAAAATGTTGTTATGCTATTCTAGCACATGTTGAAAAAGTACAAACTGAAGAAAAGAACATCAATGATGTTCCCGTCGCAAAAGAATTTCCCGATGTATTTCCGAAAGAATTACCGGGACTACCTCCACACCGATCCGTTGAATTTCAAATAGACCTTATACCAGGAGCTGCACCAATAGCTCATGCTCCATACAGACTCGCACCCATCGAAATGAAGGAACTTCAAAGGCAATTACAAGAACGTTTAGAGCGTGGTTTCATACGACCAAGTACATCACCATGGGGAGCTCCTGTTTTGTTTGTCAAAAAGAAAGATGGTACATTCAGGTTATGTATCGACTACCGAGAGTTGAACAAACTTACCATCAAGAACCGTTACCCATTACCGAGAATCGATGACTTATTTGATCAAATACAAGGCTCGTCAGTTTATTCGAAGATTGACTTACGTTCTGAGTATCATCAAATGCGGGTGAAGGAGGAGGATATTTCAAAAACTGCTTTCAGAATGCGTTACAGTCATTACGAGTTTATGGTTATGCCGTTTGGGTTGACTAACGCACCAGCTGTGTTCTTGGACCTCATAAACCGAGTGTGTGGACCATACCTTAACAAGTTTGTCATTGTTTTCATCGATGACATACTCATTTACTCAAAGAATGATCAAGAGCATGAAGAACATTTAAGAAAAGTGCTAGAGTTACTGAGGATAGAAAAACTGTACGCTAAGTTTTCAAAGTGTGCATTTTGGTTGGAAGAAGTTCAATTCCTCAGTCACATAGTAAACAAAGAGGGTATTCAGGTGGATCGGCAAAGATTGAAACCATTGAAAAGTGGAAAACCCCGAAAACTCCGAAGCATATACGCTAATTTTTAGGACTGGCTGGTTACTACAGAAGGTTCATCCAAGATTTTTCCAAACTAGCAAAACTCTTGACTGCATTAACGCATAAAGGGAAGAAATTTGAATGGAATGATGAACAGGAGAAAGCGTTTCAATTGTTGAAGAAAAAGTTAACTACGGCACCTATATTGTCATTGCCTGAAGGGAATGATGATTTTGTGATATATTGTGACGCCTCAAAGCAAGGTTTCAGTTGTATATTAATGCAACGAACGAATGTAATTGCTTATGTGTAACATCCTCAATCGGGCCTAGTTGTAAGATTACTATTTTGCCCTTAAGTTAGTATTGTGTTACTATATGCTTTTATTTTTATTTAATATTTATTATTATTTAATGATGTGGTTAGGACCAGTTTGTGACAAGGGTCACAGAACAGGTTTGTTTATTTAATTTGGACTTCTTTTGGGTTGCCAAATATTGTACGAAAGATATCAGATAACTGATAAATACCCGTGTATCGCACAGTGTGGGAATTAAACCCAATTAAGTGACTAGTGTTGTCTCTCTCTTGCATTTTTTCCAGAACCATCACACACACACACACACGTTCTTCATCTTCCTCGCCTATAATCAAACCCTAATCCTTAAACATTGATTTTGAGCTCAAATTGGTGTTAGAATCGTGTTTGTTATCGTTTACTGAGTCTATCAAGGTAAGTAACATGTGTTTTTTTGTTCAATTCGTTGTTAAATTCATAGTTTTGTGTGAGTTTTGTAAAAAGCTTGAATTTGTGTCAAAACAAGTGATTTAAGTGTTGTTATGGTCAAATTGTTGTGGGTTTTGAGTCTATAATAAGTAGTAAACAAGTTGTGGTCAATTTTGGCATTTAAAACGAGCTCTAAATCGAGATTTGAGGATTTCATCGTGAAATCCGTAGCCTTTGTTCAGTTTCTGATGAAGATGAACACAGTCGGTAGACTGTCGGTCGACAGTCGACCGACTGAGGGTTGAACCGGTCGATTGACGAAGACAACCGACCGACTGTTGAGTGAACCGACCGACTGAGATTTACCTTCGGCCGAATGATGTAATACAAAATGAATCGATCAAATGGGAAGGTCAATCGACTGGTTGTGTCGACAGTCGACCGACTGTAAGAGTCAGTCGACCGATTTTTAGCCGTTATGCTGCCCGTTTGTATTTTGATGTTCAGGATGTAAATTTTGAAACGCTTTTTGATACAAAAATTTTTATATTGTGTAATTTGGTGTTACCGGACAGAAACTAACTTGTGTATATGTTTTTCTCATGAGAAAAGGAGAAAGAGAAGGTTCAGTGATTAGATAGCTGAATACCTTCTCGTTTGCTGGTATTTGGTGAGTGGGACTAACTGGAGAATATAGTATATAGAAGCATGTTATATTATGATTGCCATGCTTATTAGATATACTTATTGTTGTGGTTAGTTAGTACTTGTGATGACTGCATGTTAGTTGATGCTTGTCTGCTGGAGCCTAGTGTGTCCCTATTGTGTGGTAGCCTCAGTAGGAGAGATCAACCTGCGGGTTGGGTTCCTCTGTGGTAGCCTAGACAACCGTGGTGTATATATGTGAATGACGCGTCCGTCGTGTGTGGATTATGTATATACATACAGTGGTGGAGGAACTTCTGGTAAGCCCCAGTCCGATCAGCTGGTGGTTAATGGTTTGGCCGAGCTGCCAGAGTCTCTGTAGACGGCACTTGGGTGATGTTTGTGTGTTAGACTATTGTGACATGATTAGTATAACACTTATGTATGCTATGGCCTGTAGTTAGTCGTACTCACTTAGCTTCGTGCTAATTCCCCTCCATCTCCTCCCTGCAGGTTGATAGCTTTTGTAGATAGTGCTTTTTGGGAGAAGACGGGCATGGTGATGTTATGTTTGACATGATTAACTCTGATGTGATCTTTTATAGTTTAAACTGTGTTCTTTTGAAAATAGATTGTAACTACATCTTCTTCGTATAAACATGTATTTTGTAATGACACGTGACACTGGTTGTCTTAGCAATAGTTAATGTTTATTTTGTAATTAATAAATAAATGCTTCCGCCACGTATATATAAAAAAAAATAGCGGTGTCACAAGTTGGTATCAGAGCTGAGTTTGGCAGCATGTGCATTGTGATCTACATGTCATGTTCCCAAACTTAGAAGAGTCATGTCAAACATAACATGCTAGGGATGGGTTAAGTGAGTATTAGGACAGGATATGTGTTAGTTGTTAGTACTAACAGAATTTATACTAAGCTTTGGTGTGAGTGTTGTGGTAGTGCAGTAATGGCAGATAATGAAGCAACCGCTACTGGCCCTACTGTCCCTAGAACTGGTACTTTGAGAGCCCCTGACGAAGATGGACATGTGTCTTTAGAAGAAGAAACTTTCAAGAAGTAATAGAACTTCAAAGTCGGTTACTAGAAGCTCGGGAGAAAATTAAGGAATTGGAACAAGAACGGGCGCAATGGAACCCTAATACCACTGCGTTAAACACAACTTTTCCTTCAAACCTTTATAATCAAGCCGGTGGCAGTTCCCAATCACAGTTACCACAAAATACCTATCAAAACTATCAAATGCCATTTCCGTTTAACCAGACTTTTCCTAATCAAATGATGTACCCATTTCAAGTCCCTGAGACAAGAAGGAAGTATACCTATAAACAGTTTATGGACTGTAAACCTCCTGAGTACAGTGGTCACACAAACTCTACAATGACCCTTAATTGGCTAAGAGAAGTAGAGAGAGCGTTGGAAGCATGTTTTTGTGAGCCTGAATCTATGGTACTGTTTGCTAGTAGGCTTCTCAAAAGTGAAGCAATGGAGTGGTGGGATTCTATTACTGCATATTTACCCAAAGAACAGATCAGTCAGATAACTTGGGAATAGTTCGCTGCTAAGGTTCGTGAGCAGTATTGTTCTGAGTATGAGATGGAAAGATTGAAAACTGAGTTTCTGAGTATGAAAATGACCGAAAACATGACGATTATGAGGTTTTCAGAGATTTTACATCGAAGTTAAGGTTTGTTCAACAGTGGGTACCGACTGAAAAGGATAAGATTCGGCATTTTATGAGGGTGATTAAGCCAGAATATATAACAGTTGCGAGATTTGCAACCACATTGGCACAGGCTCATTAGATGGCAAAGATTACTGAAGGTGATATCATGGCAGCGAAAAGAGAAAGTTCGAAAAGTGGATCTTTTGGAGGAAAATCAGAAAGTCAATCGGGTGGTCAGTCTGTTCAGCCATCAAGTAAGCAATCAGGATTTCGTGGAAAGAAGTAAGGTGGGTTTAAATAGAAAAGTAAGTCTGGTATTAGTGGATTGGGTTCAAGTCAGTCTGGGTGGTGTAATGTTTGCAAGTCGACCCATCTCGGTCCATGTTCACCAATGACCAGAAGGTGTTTAAAATGTGGAGTGTTAGGTCATGAATCAATAGCTTGTTCTTTTAAGTCTAATGTTTGTTGGAGTTGCCATCAAGAGGGGCATAGATCATCGAATTTTCCATCTGCGTCGAGAGCCGGTTCTGGGGCAGGGTCAGGGGCGAGGTTTGTAACTTCTGGGGGATCTTCTGCTTCTACTGCCGGGCAGAAGAGAAAGAATCCTCCAACAGCAGAGGCAAGGGCATTTCAGATGACGGTAGATGCTGTAACCGCTACCGATGACGTCATTACCGGTATGTTCTTGGTTAATTCCTTGCCAGCTCGTGTGTTGTTTGATTCAGGAGCGAATTGTTCTTTTATGTCCTTAGGCTTCTGTGATAAGTTGAAGTTGCCTGTTAGGATGTTAGATATGCCTTTGGGAATAGAATTAGCTGATGGTAAGATGGTTCCATGCACATCATCTGTGTCTGGAATTACCATCGAAATGAACGGCCATTCCTTCCCTTTAACTTGTTTGTTGATGCCTATACCTAGCTTTGATGTAGTTATAGGTATGAATTGGTTAAGAGCTAATAGGGCTAATATTAAGTGTGATAAGAAGATGATTTCTTTCCATTTAGCCGACGGATCCCGAGTGATAGCTAGGGGAGAGCGCATTGGATTTAGCTTCCCTATGGTTTCCCTAATGAAAGCTCAGAAGGCAATAACGAAAGGGTGTGATTCATTCTTAGCCTACGTGATTGATGTTAAGAAAGAGAAGAAGCAGGTGACCGATATTTCAGTTGTGTCAGAATTTTCAGAAGTATTTCCAGATGATTTACCAGGTTACCTCCAGTACGTGAAGTAGAGTATAAAATTGATTTGGTTCCAGGTGCTATGCCAGTTGCAAAAGCTCCTTACAGATTAGCTCCGTCAGAAATCTGAGAAATGATGTCTCAGATTCAGGAACTGTTAGATAAGGGGTTTATCCGACCAAGTTCTTCACCGTGGGGTGCTCCTGTTTTGTTTGTGAAAAAGAAAGATGGGTCGCTTCGTATGTGTATAGATTACCGCGACTTAAATAAGAGAACAATCAAGAATAAGTATCTGTTACCAAGAATAGATTATTTATTTGATCAGTTACAGGGTGCTTCCTACTTTTCAAAGATTGATTTACGTTCAGGGTATCATCAGGTACGTGTTGCAGAGAGTGATATACCGAAAACAGCATTCAGAACTAGATATGTTCATTATGAATTTTTAGTTATGCCATTTTGTTAACAAATGCGCGAGCAGTGTTTATGGATCTCATGAACAGGGTGTGTCGTCAGTATCTTGACAAGTTTGTGATTGTTCTTCATAGATGATATCTTTATATATTCGAAAACCGAGAAAGATCATGCTACACATTTGAGATTGGTATTAGAACTTCTGAAACATGAACAGTTGTACGCTAAGTTTTCTAAGTGGGAATTTTGGTTGCGGGAAGTACAGTTTTTGGGTCATGTGATTTGTGAACAGGGTATTAAAGTAGATCAGTCTAAGATAGAGGCAGTAATGAATTGGAACTCACCGAAAACGCTGACAGAAATTAAGAGTTTTCTGGGTTTAGCAGGTTATTACCGCCGATTTATCAAAGACTTCTCTAAAATAGTAGGTCCGTTGAATAAGTTAACTAGAAAAGATGTAGCCTTTCGATGGACTGATGAACAAGAAAAGGCTTTTTAGACTCTCAAACAGTTGTTATGTCAAGTGTCGGTTTTAGCTTTACCAGAGGGAACATAAGATTTTGTGGTCTACTGCGATGTGTCACGTGCAGGTCTGGGTTGTGTTTTGATGCAGAGAAATAAAGTTATAGCGTATGCTTCACGACAGTTGAAGAATCATGAATGAAACTACCCTACTCACGATTTAGAGTTAACTGCAGTTGTGTTTGCTTTGAAGCTTTGGAGACATTATTTGTATGGTACACATTATGAAATCTATACAGATCATAAGAGTCTTCAATATATCTTTTCGTAGAAAGAATTAAATATGCGTCAATGTCGATGTTTAGAATTGATTAAAGACTACAATTGTGAGATTAAGTACCATCCGGGTAAAGCAAATGTGGTCGCAGATGCTCTGAGTCGCAAGAAAACCATCGAAAATGTTAGATTTATGAGAATTGAAATAGTTTCAGACTTGATAGATCGATTGAAAATCGTTCAGTTAGTAGCTTTGAATGACGAAAACCTAAAGACTGAACAAATGACTAAAAGAAAATTTGACCTATGCAATGATTCTAGAGGATTAAAGACCTATAAAGATCGAATTTGGGTACCTATGCTTGGAGATTTGAGGGATTTAATCCTTACTGAAGCGCATAAATCGAGATTATTAGTGCATCCAGGTAGTACGAAGATGTATAGAGACTTGAAAACATTGTATTGGTGGCCGACAATGAAGACAGATGCTGCAAATTTTGTCGAAAAATGTCATATTTGTGCGCAAGTTAAGGCAGATCATCAGAAACTGTATGGATCTCTAAGACAGTTAGATATTCCTCAGTGGAAATGGGATCATATAACGATGGATTTTGTAACCAAGTTACCCCGAACCCAGAAAGGATACGACATGATCTGGGTGATTATGGATCGTTTAACAAAGAGTGTCACTTTTTAGCTACTCGTGAAACAGCTTCGTTAAGTGACTTGGCATACTTCTACTTGAAAGAGATCGTTAGTCGACATGGTATATCGTTGTCAATAGTTTCCGATAGAGATACTAGGTTTGTATCGAACTTATGGAACAGTTTACAACAGAATCTGGGTACGCGTGTGAATTTAAGTACAACATATCATCCACAAACAGACGGTCAAAGTGAACGTACGATTCAAACGTTAGAAGACATGTTGAGAGCGTGTGTCTTAGAATATGGTGGTTCTTGGTATTCGTATCTTCCACTGATAGAGTTTGCTTACAACAATTCGTATCATCCGAGTATTGGAATGCCGCCATATGAAATGTTGTATAGTCGTAAGTATAGAACTCCGACATGTTGGTTAGAAGCAGGTGAGAAACAATTTGCAGGTCCCGAAATTTTTCAGTTAACTGCAGAAAAAGTCGAAATTGCACGTGAGAAGTTAAAATCAGCTAGAGATCGACAAAAGATGTATGCTGATCCGCGTAGGCATCCGGTAATTTTTAATGTAGGTGATCGTGTATACTTGGAGGTATCACCGTGGAAAGGGGTGATCAGATTTGGCAAACGTGGTAAACTAGCTCTTAGGTTTATTGGGCCATTTCCAATCATATAAATTCTAAATGATCAAACTGCTGTTTTAGATCTTCCATCAGAGTTAGCAGGAATTCACAACACGTTCAACGTGTGCTATCTGAGAAAGTGCAAAGTAGATGATGAAAGTCAGATTCTTCCATTGAAAGATTTGAAAGTCGACTTGACTAAGAAACTAGTAGAAGAGCCGGTGAGAATAGTGGACAAGAAAGTCACAAAGTTAAGAAAGAAACAGATTCCAATGGTGTTAGTGGAATGGCGACACAGTTTAGATTCTAACTTGACGTGGGAAACCGAGGAGTTAATGAGGGTGTGCTATCCCCATTTGTTTGACCTTGACCAGATTCCGAGGACGGAATCTTCTTAAGGGAGTAGATTTGTAACATCCTCAATCGGACCTAGTTGTAAGATTACTATTTTGCCCTTAAGTTAGTATTGCGTTACTATATGCTTTTATTTTTATTTAATATTTATTATTATTTAATGATGTGGTTAGGACCAGTTTGTGACAAGGGTCACAGAACGGGTTTGTTTATTTAATTTGGACTTCGTTTGGGTTGCCAAATGTTGTACGAAACATATCAGATAACTGATAAATACCCGTGTATCGCACAGTGTGGGAATTAAACCCAATTAAGTGACTAGTGATGTCTCTCTCTTGCATTTTTTCCAGAACCATCTCACACACACACGTTCTTCATCTTCCTCACCTACAATCAAACCCTAATCCTTAAACATTGATTTTGAGCTCAAATTGGTGTTAGAATCGTGTTTGTTATCGTTTACTGAGTCTATCAAGGTAAGTAACATGTGTTTTTGTGTTCAATTCGTTGTTAAATTCATAGTTTTGTGTGAGTTTTATAAAAAGCTTGAATTTGTGTCAAAACAAGTGATTTAACTGTTGTTATGGTCAAATTGTTGTGTGTTTTAAGTCTATAACAAGTAGTAAACAAGTTGTGGTCGATTTTGGTGTTTAAAACGAGCTCTAGATCGACATTTGAGGATTTCATCGTGAAGTCCGTAGCCTTTGTTCATTTTCTGATGAAGATGAACACAGTCGGCCGACTGTCGGTCGACAGTCAACTGACTGAGGGTTAAACCGGCCGATTGACGAAGACAACCGACCGACTGTTGAGTGAACCGACCGACTGAGATTTACCTTCGGCCGATTGATGTAATACCAAATGAATCGACCGATTGGGAATGTCAGTCAACCGGTTGTGTCGACAGTCGACCAACTGTAAGAGTCAGTCAACCGACTGAGTGTCTAGGGCATAATATTTTACCTAAGTGTTGATTTTTTAGCCGTTATGCTGCCCGTTTGTATTTTGATGTTCAGGATGTAAATTTTGAAACGCTTTTTGATACAAAAATTTTTATATTGTGTTATTTGGAGTTACCGGACAGAAACTAACTTGTGTATATGTTTTTCTCAGGAGAAAAGGAAAAAGAGAAGGTTCAGTGATTAGATAGCTGAATACCTTCTCGTTTGCTGGTATTTGGTGAGTGGGACTAACTGGAGAATATAGTATATAGAAGCATGTCATATTATGATTGCCATGCTCGTTAGATATACTTATTGTTGTGGTTAGTTAGTACTTGTGATGACTGCATGTTAGTTAATTCTTGTCTGCTGGAGCCCAGTGTGTCCCTATTGTGTGGTAGCCTCGGTAGGAGAGATCAACCTGTGGGTTGGGTTCCTCTGTGGTAGCCTAGACAACTGTGGTGTATATATATGTGAATGACGCGTCCGTCGCGTATGGATTATGTATATACATACGGTGGTAGAGGAACTTCTAGTAAGCCCCAGTCCGATCAGCTGGTGGTTAATGGTTTGACCGAGCCGCCAGAGTCTCTGTAGACGGCACTTGGGTGATGTTTGTGTGTTAGACTATTGTGACATGATTAGTATAACACTTATGTATGCTATGGCCTGTAGTTAGTCGTACTCAATTAGCTTCGTGCTAATTCCCCTCCATCTCCTCCCTCCAGGTTGATAGCTTTTGTAGATAGTGCTTTTTGGGAGAAGACGGGCATGGTGATGTTATGTTTGATAGGATTAACTCTGATGTGATCTTTTATAGTTTAAACTGTGTTCTTTTGAAAATAGATTGTAACTACATCTTCTCCGTATAAACATGTATTTTGTAATGACACGTGACACTGGTTGTCTTAGCAATAGTTAATGTTTATTTTTTAATTAATAAATAAATGCTTCCGCCACGTATAAAAAAAAAATAGCGGTGTCACATTATGCGTCTAGACAATTGAAGATTCATGAGCAGAATTATACGACACATGATTTGGAATTAGGTGCTATTGTTTTTGCATTAAAGACTTGGAGGCACTACTTATATGGGGTCAAAAGTATTATATATACCGACCACAAAAGTCTCCAACACATATTTAATCAGAAACAACAGAACATGAGGCAGCGTAGGTGGATTGAGTTATTGAATGATTACGATTTCGAGATTCGTTACCACCCGAGGAAGGCGAAAGTGGTAGCCGATGCTTTGAGTAGAAATGATAGAGAACCTATACGGGTAAAATCTATGAATATAAATATTCGTACTAACCTTACTACTCAAATAAAGGAGGCGCAACAGGGAGTCTTAAAAGAGGGAAATTTGAAGAATGAAATACCCAAAGGATCGGAGAAACATCTTAATATTCAGGAAGACGGAACCCGATATAGGGCTGAAAGAATTTGGGTACCAAAGTTTGGAGATATGAGAGAAATGGTACTTAAGGAAGCACATAAAACCAGATATTCAATACATCCCGGAGCGGAGAAGATGTACAAGGATCTCAAGAAACACTTTTGGTGGCCGGGTATGAAAGTCGATATTGCTAAATACGTAGGAGAATGTTTGACGTGTTCTAAGGTCAAAGCCGAACATCAAAAACCATCAGGTCTACTACAACAACCTGAAATCCCTGAATGGAAATGGGAAAACATTACCATGGATTTCATTACTAAGAACTGCAAGTGGTTATGATACTATTTGGGTAATAGTCGATCGTCTCACCAAGTCAGCACACTTTCTGCTAATGAGAGAAGATGATAAAATGGAAAAGTTGGCACGTTTATACTTGAAGGAAGTCGTCTCCAGACATGTAATACCAGTGTCTATTATCTCTAATAGGGATGGCAGATATGTTTCAAGATTCTGGCAGACGTTGCAACAAGCATTGGGGACTCGTCTAGATATGAGTACAGCCTATCATCCACAAACTGATGGGCAAAGTGAAAGAATGATACAGACACTTGAAGACATGCTACGAGCATGTGTTATTGATTTTGGAAACAGTTGGGATCAACATCTACCATTAGCAGAGTTTTCCTACAACAACAGTTACCATTCGAGTATTGAGATGGCGCCGTTTGAAGCCCTTTATGGTAGAAAGTGCAGGTCTCCAATTTGTTGGAATAAAGTGGGGGATAGACAGATTACGGGTCCAGAGATAATCCAAGAAACAACCGAGAAAATCATTCAAATTCAACAACGGTTGAAAACCGCTCAAAGTCGACAAAAGAGCTACGCGGACATTAAAAGAAAAGATATAGAATTTGAAATTAGAGAGATGGTCATGCTTAAGGTTTCACCTTAGAAAGGTGTTGTTCGATTTTCTAAACGGGGGAAACTAAATCCAAGGTACATTGGATCATTCAAGATAATAGATCGTGTCGGACCAGTAGCATACCGACTCGAATTACCTCAACAACTCGCCAACGTATATAACACTTTCCACATTTCGAATTTGAAGAAATGCTTTGCTAAGGAACATCTCACCATTCCTTTAGACAAAATTAAAATCAATGAAAAACTTGAATTCATTGAAGAACCCGTCGAAGTAATGGATCACGACGTTAAAAGACTTAAGCAAAACAAGATACCAATTGTTAAGGTTCGATGGAATGCTCGTAGAGGACCCGAGTTCACCTGGGAAAGTGAAGATCAGATGAAGAAGAAATATCCGCACTAATTTCCAGAAGATACGTCAACACCTCCAACTGCTTAAAATTTCGGGACGAAATTTATTTAACGGGTAGGTACTGTAGTGACCCAAACTTTCCATGTTTATATATATTAAATGAAATTGATATTTACATTATTAAATGTTTCCAACATGTTAAGCAATCAAACTTGTTAAGACTTGATTATTTGAAATGAGCTTTATATAGACAATTAACCACCCAAGTTGACCGGCGATTCACGAACGTTAAAACTTGTAAAAACTATATGAGGATATATATATATATATATATATATATATATATATATATATATATATATATATATATATATATATATGGATATGTATATAGCTAACATGATATTATGAAAAGTAAGTATCTCGCTAGGTATATTAACAATGAGTTATATACATAAAATGAGACTATTGAATTATGAAACTCGAAACGACATATATGTAACGATTATCGTTGTAACGACATTTTAATGTATATATATCGTATTAAGATATATTCATTGTTGGTGATTTGTGTCACCAATATGATTTAAGTGTAATGGGATTAATTTGTTAACCAAAATAACCTTGATAAATATCTAACAAGTATGGGAAAGTGTGGAGTGCACACTTGTTTGAACTTATCTTATTTATGACGGGGGTTCGGTGTAGTGACCCGAACTTTTCCATGTTTATATATATTAATTGAGATTGATGTTTACGTGATTAAATGTTTCCAACCTGTTAAGCAATCAAACTTGTTAAGACTTGATTAATTGAAATAGGTTTCATATAGACAATTGACCACCCAAGTTGACCGGTGATTCACGAACGTTAAAACTTGTAAAAAAACTATATGATGACATATATATGGTTATATATATAGTTAACATGATATTATGATAAGTAAACATATCATTAATTATATTAACAATGAACTACATATGTAAAAACAAGACTACTAACTTAATGATTTTGAAACGAGACATATATGTAACGTTTATCGTTGTAACGACATTTAATGTATATATATCATATTAAGAGATATTCGTACATCATAATATCATGATAATATAATAATTTAAAATCTCTTTTGATATTATAAACATTGGGTTAACAACATTTAACAAGATCGTTAACCTAAAGGTTTCAAAACAACACTTACATGTAACGACTAACGATGACTTAACGACTCAGTTAAAATGTATATACATGTAGTGTTTTAATATGTATTTATAAACTTTTGAAAGACTTCAATACACTTATCAAAATACTTCTACTTAACAAAAATGCTTACAATTACATTCTCGTTCAGTTTCATCAACAATTCTACTCGTATGCACCCGTATTCGTACTCGTACAATACACAGCTTTTAGATGTATGTACTATTGGTATATACACTCCAATGATCAGCTCTTAGCAGCCCATGTGAGTCACCTAACACATGTGGGAACCATCATTTGGCAACTAGCATGAAATATCTCATAAGATTACAAAAATATGAGTAATCATTCATGACTTATTTACATGAAAACAAAATTACATATCCTTTATATCTAATCCATACACCAACGACCAAAAACACCTACAAACACTTTCATTCTTCAATTTTCTTCATCTAATTGAACTCTCTCAAGTTCTATCTTCAAGTTCTAAGTGTTCTTCATAAATTCCAAAAGTTCTAGTTTCATAAAATCAAGAATACTTTCAAGTTTGCTAGCTCACTTCCAATCTTGTAAGGTGATCATCCAACCTCAAGAAATCTTTGTTTCTTACAGTAGGTTATCATTCTAATACAAGGTAATAATCATATTCAAACTTTGGTTCAATTTCTATAACTATAACAATCTTATTTCAAGTGATGATCTTACTTGAACTTGTTTTCGTGTCATGATTTTGCTTCAAGAACTTTGAGCCATCCAAGGATCCATTGAAGCTAGATCCATTTTTTCTCTTTTCCAGTAGGTTCATCCAAGGAACTTAAGGTAGTAATGATGTTCATAACATCATTCGATTCATACATATAAAGCTATCTTATTCGAAGGTTTAAACTTGTAATCACTAGAACATAGTTTAGTTAATTCTAAACTTGTTCGCAAACAAAAGTTAATCCTTCTAACTTGACTTTTAAAATCAACTAAACACATGTTCTATATCTATATGATATGCTAACTTAATGATTTAAAACCTGGAAACACGAAAAACACCGTAAAACCGGATTTACGCCGTCGTAGTAACACCGCGGGCTGTTTTGGGTTAGTTAATTAAAAACTATGATAAACTTTGATTTAAAAGTTGTTATTCTGAGAAAATGATTTTTATTATGAACATGAAACTATATCCAAAAATTATGGTTAAACTCAAAGTGGAAGTATGTTTTCTAAAATGGTCATCTAGACGTCGTTCTTTCGACTGAAATGACTACCTTTACAAAAACGACTTGTAACTTATTTTTCCGACTAAAAACCTATACTTTTTTTGTTTAGATTTATAAAATAGAGTTCAATATGAAACCATAGCAATTTGATTCACTCAAAACGGATTTAAAATGAAGAAGTTATGGGTAAAACAAGATTGGATAATTTTTCTCATTTTAGCTACGTGAAAATTGGTAACAAATCTATTCCAACCATAACTTAATCAACTTGTATTATATATTATGTAATCTTGAGATACCATAGACACGTATACAATGTTTCGCCCTATCATGTCGACACATCTATATATATTTCGGAACAACCATAGACACTCTATATGTGAATGTTGGAGTTAGCTATACAGGGTTGAGGTTGATTCCAAAATATATATAGTTTGAGTTGTGATCAATACTGAGATACGTATACACTGGGTCGTGGATTGATTCAAGATAATATTTATCGATTTATTTCTGTACATCTAACTGTGGACAACTAGTTGTAGGTTACTAACGAGGACAGCTGACTTAATAAACTTAAAACATCAAAATATATTAAAAGTGTTGTAAATATATTTTGAACATACTTTGATATATATGTATATATTGTTATAGGTTCGTGAATCAACCAGTGGCCAAGTCTTACTTCCCTACGAAGTAAAAATCTGTGAAAGTGAGTTATAGTCCCACTTTTAAAATCTAATATTTTTGGGATGAGAATACATGCAGGTTTTATAAATGATTTACAAAATAGACACAAGTACGTGAAACTACATTCTATGGTTGAATTATCGAAATCGAATATGCCCCTTTTTATTAAGTCTGGTAATCTAAGAATTAGGGAACAGACACCCTAATTGACGCGAATCCTAAAGATAGATCTATTGGGCCTAACAAACCCCATCCAAAGTACCGGATGCTTTAGTACTTCGAAATTTATATCATATCCGAAGGGTGTCCCGGAATGATGGGGATATTCTTATATATGCATCTTGTTATTGTCGGTTACCAGGTGTTCACCATATGAATGATTTTTATCTCTATGTATGGGATGTGTATTGAAATATGAAATCTTGTGATCTATTATTATGATTTGATATATATAGGCTAAACCTATAACTCACCAACATTTTTGTTGACGTTTTAAGCATGTTTATTCTCAGGTGATTATTAAGAGCTTCCGCTGTCGCATACTTAAATAAGGACGAGATTTGGAGTCCATGCTTGTATGATATTGTGTAAAAACTGCATTCAAGAAACTTATTTTGTTGTAACATATTTGTATTGTAAACCATTATGTAATGGTCGTGTGTAGACATGATATTTTAGATTATCATTATTTGATAATCTACGTAAAGCTTTTTAAACCTTTATTGATGAAATAAAGGTTATGATTTGTTTTAAAATGAATGCAGTCTTTGAAAAACGTCTCATATAGAGGTCAAAACCTCGCAACGAAATCAATTAATATGGAACGTTTTTAATCAATAAGAACGGGACATTTCAGTTGGTATCAGAGCGTTGGTCTTAGAGAACCAGAAAATTTGCATTAGTGTGTCTTATCGAGTTTGTTAGGATGCATTAGTGAGTCTGGACTTCGACCGTGTTTTCTTTAAAAATGATTGCTTAACATTTTTGTTGGAAACTATATATTTTTAACATATGAATATTATGTGATATATTAATCTCTTAACGTGTTTGATATTATGTGATAGATGTCTACCTCTAGAACAAGTCCCATTGACTCACCTAATAATAATGAAGAGTCAAATGTAAATTGGAATGATTTGTGGACTGATTCACAAGTTCCCGAAGAGGAACCGGAAGAAGAGTCGGAACCGGAAGAAGAATCGGAACCGGAAGAAGAATCGGAACCGGATGAAGAAATAGAACCGGTGGGGGAAATAATAAAACGGTTAAGTAAAAGAAAATCCTCAACCAACCGACCAAAGTTAATTATGGTCAATGGTGTTTCCGCCAAGGAAGCAAAATATTGGGAGGATTACCAATTCTCCGATGAATCGGATTCCGACGAGAATTCCGATGATGTTATAGAAATTACCCCAACTGAATTTAAAAAGGCAAAAGAAAATAATAAGGGAAAGGGCATAAAAATAGAGAAATCTAATTCCAACCCCGATGAACTTTATATGTATCGTCAACCCCCGAAGTCCTTAAGTTGTAACAATGACCCGGGAACCTCTAAACCACCAGGTTTTTCTAAACCAATGTGGACAACGACGGCTCGTATTAGGGGAACATCATATATCCCTAGAAACTTGGCAAAACGAACCAAAACCGAAGAAGAAGAAACGAGCGAGTCGGAATAAGATAGTTGTATTCGTGTGGTGTAATATATGGAATATAGTGTTCTTATGCTTTATGATATATGTAAAAATTGCTTGTATTAATAAGTATTTTTTTTATGAATCTAACTCTTGTCTATTTTACAGTTTAAAAACACAAAATGGATAGACAACCCAATATTTTAAGAGACCTACCCGGAGACATGATTGATGAAATCTTGTCTAGAGTCGGCCAGAATTCTTCGGCACAACTATTTAAGGCGAGATCAGTTTGTAAGACATTCGAAGAACGTTCCAAGAATGTCTTGGTTTATAAGAGACTTTCGTTTGAAAGATGGGGGATATCACATTGGGAAACCCATAAGTTACGATGTGTTTACTTTGACGCATATATTGCGGGGAACCCAAATGCTATTTTACGCAACGGGTTAAGAAATTATTTTGACTCAATATATCCGAATATTGGACTTCGTGATTTAGAAAAAGCGGCTAACATGCAACATAAAGAAGCATGTTATGCTTACGGATTAGTAATGTTCGCTTCTCACCAAAGTGAGAACAAGAACATCGGGCTACAACTATTAAACAAAACGTTTCCACAAGTGACGGAGTCGGTAATTGGGGTAAGAAATGAGGTTTTTAGATTATTACGGGACTGTTGGACATTACGTAACCCTCGTCCCTTTGATGACGTTACAACACGCTGTCTTATCAACGGCCATAACGGTTATGTTGCACAAGACCAAGGATGGGAAGTAGTCCTAGTAAAACCAGAATGCATGACTTGTTTCTGGACGTATGAATTACGTGTCTTTATTGCCTTTGCTGAACGACTTGTGTACTAGCTAGAATTGTCTTCACAACTATCTTGTATCAAAGTTATTGTGTGCTATATTTCATGCTTTATGTAAAATAAGCGGTATTGTAAGTTTGTAAAATATTGTATAAAAGTTTGAACGCGAAATATTATTATAATCAGTTTTTCATATAGAATTGTAGTAGTTGAATTGTATATTAGCTACTAAGTATGAACTTAACGGGTAGGTACTACCCGAATTTAAACTTATAAAACGCTAATATGAAGAAAAAGCTTTTATAAATGAGTTCATATTATGCTACGAAATACTATTAACTACTCTTAATATTCTGTATGATTAACTTGTTCCATTTAACTATTTTGAAGGAAATGGCACCGACTACTCGACACACCGTGAATATGAATGAAGAGGAATTCCGTAATTTTCTAGCTTCAAACATAGCCGCAGTACAGGCTGCGCTACATACCAACAATAACCTTGGATCTAGCAATACAGGAAATCGTGTAGGATGCACCTACAAAGAATTTACTGCCTGCAAACCTTTGGAATTTGATGGAACCGAAGGACCGATCGGATTGAAACGGTGGACCGAGAAGGTTGAATCGGTGTTTGCCATAAGTAAGTGTACTGAAGAGGACAAAGTGAAGTACGCTACGCATACCTTCACAGGTTCTGCGTTAACATGGTGGAATACCTATCTAGAGCAAGTGGGACAAGATGATGCGTACGCACTACCGTGGTCAGCATTCAAGCACTTGATGAACGAGAAGTACCGTCCCAGAACCGAGGTCAATAAGCTCAAGACAGAACTTAGAGGGTTACGAACCCAAGGATTTGATATTACCACGTACGAAAGACGATTCACAGAATTGTGCCTATTGTGTCCGGGAGCATTCGAAGATGAGGAAGAGAAGATCGACGCGTTTGTGAAAGGATTACCGGAAAGAATCCAAGAAGATATAAGTTCACACGAGCCCGCCTCCATACAACAGGCATGTAGAATGGCTCACAAACTAGTGAACCAGATTGAAGAAAGAATTAAAGAACAGACTGCTGAAGAGGCCAATGTGAAGCAAGTCAAAAGAAAGTGGGAGGAAAACGGTGATAAGAATCACCAATACAACAACAACAGCAATTACAACAATAATCGCAACAATTATCCCAACAATCGCAACATCAATCGCAACTACAACAAACGGCCCAACAACAACAACAACAACAACAACAACAACAACAACAACAACAACAACAACAACTACAACAATCATCCCAACAACAATAATAACCGCAACAACAACAACAATCAGAAGCAACTATGCCAAAGGTGTGAAAAGAATCACTCGGGGTTCTGCACCAAATTTTGCAACAAGTGTAAAAGAAATGGTCATAGCGCGGCGAAGTGTGAGGTCTACGGACCAGGGGTTAATAGAACGAAAGGAACAAATGGTGTCGGAACGAGTAATGGCGGAGCAAGTAGTGTCGGAGCAAGTTATGCCAATGTAGTTTGTTATAAATGTGGAAAACCAGGCCACATTATTAGAAATTGCCCGAACCAGGAGAACACGAATGGACAAGGCCGTGGAAGAGTTTTCAATATTAATGCGGTAGAGGCACAGGAAGACCCGGAGCTTGTTACGGGTACGTTTCTTATTGACAATAAATCTGCTTACGTTTTATTTGATTCGGGTGCGGATAGAAGCTATATGAGTAGAGATTTTTGTGCTAAATTAAGTTGTCCATTGACGCCTTTGGATAGTAAATTTTTACTCGAATTAGCAAATGGTAAATTAATTTCAGCAGATAATATATGTCGGAATCGAGAAATTAAACTGGTTAGCGAAACATTTAAGATTGATTTGATACCAGTAGAGTTAGGGAGTTTTGATGTGATAATCGGTATGGACTGGTTGAAAGAAGTGAAAGCAGAGATCGTTTGTTACAAAAATGCAATTCGCATTATACGAGAAAAAGGAAAACCCTTAATGGTGTACGGAGAAAAGGGCAACACGAAGCTACATCTTATTAGTAATTTGAAGGCACAAAAACTAATAAGAAAAGGTTGCTATGCTGTTCTAGCACACGTCGAGAAAGTACAAACTGAAGAAAAGAGCATCAATGATGTTTCCATTGCAAAAGAATTTCCCGATGTATTTCCGAAAGAATTACCGGGATTACCCCCACATCGATCCGTTGAATTTCAAATAGATCTTGTACCAGGAGCTGCACCAATAGCTCGTGCTCCTTACAGACTCGCACCCAGCGAGATGAAAGAACTGCAAAGCCAATTACAAGAACTTTTAGAGCGTGGTTTCATTCGACCAAGCACATCACCGTGGGGAGCTCCTGTTTTGTTTGTCAAGAAGAAAGATGGTACATTCAGGTTGTGTATCGACTACCGAGAGTTGAACAAACTTACCATCAAGAACCGCTACCCACTACCGAGAATCGACGACTTATTTGATCAACTACAAGGCTCGTCTGTTTATTCAAAGATTGACTTACGTTCCGGGTATCATCAAATGCGGGTGAAAGAAGATGATATTCCAAAGACTGCTTTCAGAACACGTTACGGTCATTACGAGTTTATGGTCATGCCGTTTGGTTTAACTAATGCACCAGCTGTGTTCATGGACCTTATGAACCGAGTGTGTGGACCATACCTTGACAAGTTTGTCATTGTTTTCATTGATGACATACTTATTTACTCAAAGAATGACCAAGAACACGGTGAACATTTGAGAAAGGTGTTAGAAGTATTGAGGAAGGAAGAATTGTACGCTAAGTTTTCAAAGTGTGCATTTTGGTTGGAAGAAGTTCAATTCCTCGGTCACATAGTGAACAAAGAAGGTATTAAGGTGGATCCGGCAAAGATAGAAACTGTTGAAAAGTGGGAAACCCCGAAAACTCCGAAACACATACGCCAGTTTTTAGGACTAGCTGGTTACTACAGAAGGTTCATCCAAGACTTTTCCAGAATAGCAAAACCCTTGACTGCATTAACGCATAAAGGGAAGAAATTTGAATGGAATGATGAACAAGAGAAAGCGTTTCAGTTATTGAAGAAAAAGCTAACTACGGCACCTATATTGTCATTGCCTGAAGGGAATGATGATTTTGTGATTTATTGTGACGCATCAAAGCAAGGTCTCGGTTGTGTATTAATGCAACGAACAAAGGTGATTGCTTATGCGTCTAGACAATTGAAGATTCACGAACAAAATTATACGACGCATGATTTGGAATTAGGCGCGGTTGTTTTTGCATTAAAGACTTGGAGGCACTACTTATATGGGGTCAAAAGTATTATATATACCGACCACAAAAGTCTTCAACACATATTTAATCAGAAACAACTGAATATGAGGCAGCGTAGGTGGATTGAATTATTGAATGATTACGATTTTGAGATTCGTTACCACCCGGGGAAGGCAAATGTGGTAGCCGATGCCTTGAGCAGGAAGGATAGAGAACCCATTCGAGTAAAATCTATGAATATAATGATTCATAATAACATTACTACTCAAATAAAGGAGGCGCAACAAGGAGTTTTAAAAGAGGGAAATTTAAAGGATGAAATACCCAAAGGATCGGAGAAGCATCTTAATATTCGGGAAGACGGAACCCGGTATAGGGCTGAAAGGATTTGGGTACCAAAATTTGGAGATATGAGAGAAATGGTACTTAGAGAAGCTCATAAAACCAGATACTCAATACATCCTGGAACGGGGAAGATGTACAAGGATCTCAAGAAACATTTTTGGTGGCCGGGTATGAAAGCCGATGTTGCTAAATACGT
This sequence comes from Rutidosis leptorrhynchoides, assembly GCF_046630445.1. NCBI lineage: Eukaryota > Viridiplantae > Streptophyta > Magnoliopsida > Asterales > Asteraceae > Rutidosis > Rutidosis leptorrhynchoides. The sequence continues at coordinate 146,457,132 of NC_092339.1, forward strand.
AGGAGAATGTTTGACGTGTTCTAAGGTCAAAGCTGAGCATCAGAAACCATCAGGTCTACTTCAACAACCCGAAATCCCGGAATGGAAATGGGAAAACATTACCATGGATTTCATCACTAAATTGCCAAGGACTGCAAGTGGTTTTGATACTATTTGGGTAATAGTTGATCGTCTCACCAAATCAGCACACTTCCTACCAATAAGAGAAGATGACAAGATGGAGAAGTTAGCATGACTGTATTTGAAGGAACACCAATCTCTATTATCTCTGATAGGGATGGCAGATTTATTTCAAGATTCTGGCAGACATTACAGCAAGCATTAGGAACTCGTCTAGACATGAGTACTGCCTATCATCCACAAACTGATGGGCAGAGCGAAAGGACGATACAAATGCTTGAAGACATGCTACGAGCATGTGTTATTGATTTCGGAAACAGTTGGGATCGACATCTACCGTTAGCAGAATTTTCCTACAACAACAGCTACCATTCAAGCATTGAGATGGCGCCGTTTGAAGCACTTTATGGTAGAAAGTGCAGGTCTCCGATTTGTTGGAGTGAGGTGGGGGATAGACAGATTACGGGTCCGGAGATTATACAAGAAACTACCGAGAAGATCATCCAAATTCAACAACGGTTGTAAACCGCCCAAAGTCGACAAAAGAGCTACGCTGACATTAAAAGAAAAGATATAGAATTTGAAATTGGAGAGATGGTCATGCTTAAAGTTTCACCTTGGAAAGGCGTTGTTCGATTTGGTAAACGAGGGAAATTAAATCCAAGGTATATTGGACCATTCAAGATTATTGATCGTGTCGGACCAGTAGCTTACCGACTTGAGTTACCTCAACAACTCGCGGCTGTACATAACACTTTCCACGTCTCGAATTTGAAGAAATGTTTTGCTAAAGAAGATCTCACTATTCCGTTAGATGAAATCCAAATCAACGAAAAACTCCAATTCATCGAAGAACCCGTCGAAATAATGGATCGTGAGGTTAAAAGACTTAAGCAAAACAAGATACCAATTGTTAAGGTTCGATGGAATGCTCGTAGAGGACCCGAGTTCACCTGGGAGCGTGAAGATCAGATGAAGAAGAAATACCCGCATCTATTTCCAGAAGATTCGTCAACACCTTCAACAACTTAAAATTTCGGGACGAAATTTATTTAACGGGTAGGTACTGTAGTGACCCGAACTTTTCCATGTTTATATATATTAATTGAGATTGATGTTTACATGATTAAATGTTTCCAACCTGTTAAGCAATCAAACTTGTTAAGACTTGATTAATTGAAATAGGTTTCATATAGACAATTGACCACCCAAGTTGACCGGTGATTCACGAACGTTAAAACTTGTAAAAAAACTATATGATGACATATATATGGTTATATATATAGTTAACATGATATTATGATAAGTAAACATATCATTAATTATATTAACAATGAACTACATATGTAAAAACAAGACTACTAACTTAATGATTTTGAAACGAGACATATATGTAACGTTTATCGTTGTAACGACATTTAATGTATATATATCATATTAAGAGATATTCGTACATCATAATATCATGATAATATAATAATTTAAAATCTCTTTTGATATTATAAACATTGGGTTAACAACATTTAACAAGATCGTTAACCTAAAGGTTTCAAAACAACACTTACATGTAACGACTAACGATGACTTAACGACTCAGTTAAAATGTATATACATGTAGTGTTTTAATATGTATTTATAAACTTTTTAAAGACTTCAATACACTTATCAAAATACTTCTACTTAACAAAAATGCTTACAATTACATTCTCGTTCAGTTTCATCAACAATTCTACTCGTATGCACCCGTATTCGTACTCGTACAATACACAGCTTTTAGATGTATGTACTATTGGTATATACACTCCAATGATCAGCTCTTAGCAGCCCATGTGAGTCACCTAACACATGTGGGAACCATCATTTGGCAACTAGCATGAAATATCTCATAAGATTACAAAAATATGAGTAATCATTCATGACTTATTTACATGAAAACAAAATTACATATCCTTTATATCTAATCCATACACCAACGACCAAAAACACCTACAAACACTTTCATTCTTCAATTTTCTTCATCTAATTGAACTCTCTCAAGTTCTATCTTCAAGTTCTAAGTGTTCTTCATAAATTCCAAAAGTTCTAGTTTCATAAAATCAAGAATACTTTCAAGTTTGCTAGCTCACTTCCAATCTTGTAAGGTGATCATCCAACCTCAAGAAATCTTTGTTTCTTACAGTAGGTTATCATTCTAATACAAGGTAATAATCATATTCAAACTTTGGTTCAATTTCTATAACTATAACAATCTTATTTCAAGTGATGATCTTACTTGAACTTGTTTTCGTGTCATGATTTTGCTTCAAGAACTTTGAGCCATCCAAGGATCCATTGAAGCTAGATCCATTTTTTCTCTTTTCCAGTAGGTTCATCCAAGGAACTTAAGGTAGTAATGATGTTCATAACATCATTCGATTCATACATATAAAGCTATCTTATTCGAAGGTTTAAACTTGTAATCACTAGAACATAGTTTAGTTAATTCTAAACTTGTTCGCAAACAAAAGTTAATCCTTCTAACTTGACTTTTAAAATCAACTAAACACATGTTCTATATCTATATGATATGCTAACTTAATGATTTAAAACCTGGAAACACGAAAAACACCGTAAAACCGGATTTACGCCGTCGTAGTAACACCGCGGGCTGTTTTGGGTTAGTTAATTAAAAACTATGATAAACTTTGATTTAAAAGTTGTTATTCTGAGAAAATGATTTTTATTATGAACATGAAACTATATCCAAAAATTATGGTTAAACTCAAAGTGGAAGTATGTTTTCTAAAATGGTCATCTAGACGTCGTTCTTTCGACTGAAATGACTACCTTTACAAAAACGACTTGTAACTTATTTTTCCGACTAGAAACCTATACTTTTTTTGTTTAGATTTATAAAATAGAGTTCAATATGAAACCATAGCAATTTGATTCACTCAAAACGGATTTAAAATGAAGAAGTTATGGGTAAAACAAGATTGGATAATTTTTCTCATTTTAGCTACGTGAAAATTGGTAACAAATCTATTCCAACCATAACTTAATCAACTTGTATTATATATTATGTAATCTTGAGATACCATAGACACGTATACAATGTTTCGACCTATCATGTCGACACATCTATATATATTTCGGAACAACCATAGACACTCTATATGTGAATGTTGGAGTTAGCTATACAGGGTTGAGGTTGATTCCAAAATATATATAGTTTGAGTTGTGATCAATACTGAGATACGTATACACTGGGTCGTGGATTGATTCAAGATAATATTTATCGATTTATTTCTGTACATCTAACTGTGGACAACTAGTTGTAGGTTACTAACGAGGACAGCTGACTTAATAAACTTAAAACATCAAAATATATTAAAAGTGTTGTAAATATATTTTGAACATACTTTGATATATATGTATATATTGTTATAGGTTCGTGAATCAACCAGTGGCCAAGTCTTACTTCCCTACGAAGTAAAAATCTGTGAAAGTGAGTTATAGTCCCACTTTTAAAATCTAATATTTTTGGGATGAGAATACATGCAGGTTTTATAAATGATTTACAAAATAGACACAAGTACGTGAAACTACATTCTATGGTTGAATTATCGAAATCGAATATGCCCCTTTTTATTAAGTCTGGTAATCTAAGAATTAGGGAACAGACACCCTAATTGACGCGAATCCTAAAGATAGATCTATTGGGCCTAACAAACCCCATCCAAAGTACCGGATGCTTTAGTACTTCGAAATTTATATCATATCCGAAGGGTGTCCCGGAATGATGGGGATATTCTTATATATGCATCTTGTTATTGTCGGTTACCAGGTGTTCACCATATGAATGATTTTTATCTCTATGTATGGGATGTGTATTGAAATATGAAATCTTGTGATCTATTATTATGATTTGATATATATAGGCTAAACCTATAACTCACCAACATTTTTGTTGACGTTTTAAGCATGTTTATTCTCAGGTGATTATTAAGAGCTTCCGCTGTCGCATACTTAAATAAGGACGAGATTTGGAGTCCATGCTTGTATGATATTGTGTAAAAACTGCATTCAAGAAACTTATTTTGTTGTAACATATTTGTATTGTAAACCATTATGTAATGGTCGTGTGTAGACATGATATTTTAGATTATCATTATTTGATAATCTACGTAAAGCTTTTTAAACCTTTATTGATGAAATAAAGGTTATGATTTGTTTTAAAATGAATGCAGTCTTTGAAAAACGTCTCATATAGAGGTCAAAACCTCGCAACGAAATCAATTAATATGGAACGTTTTTAATCAATAAGAACGGGACATTTCATTCGGGGGCAGGGCCCCCGATAGCGGGGTCTAAGGGGTGGAAACCCCTGGCGGGGTCCAAGGGGCAGAGCCCCTGGCTGGGGTCGAGCTGATATCACTTTATTAAAAATGTGTTAAAATTTGATTTAAAGCTTTCAACAACATTAAATGAAATCGTTAACTTAAAGCTTTCAAAAACAACACTTGCATGTAACGACTAACGATGACTTAACGACTCAGTTAAAATGAATATACATGTAGTGTATTAAGATGTATTAGTACACTTTTGAAAGACTTCAATACACATATCAAAGTACTTCTACTTAACAAAAAAGCTTACAATTACGTTCTCATTCATTTTCATCAACAATTCTACTCGTATGCACACATATTCGTATGCGTATAATACACAGCTTCTAGGTGTACTTACTATTGATACATACACTCAATAATCTGATCTTAGCAGCCCTAAATGACTCATCATCCATTATAGAAACATATAGGGATTAACCTTTGTCATTTACCACGAATGATTAAGCTAAATAACAAAACTAGAAAAGCCTTTGTTGACTAACTAAAAAAAACGTGGGATTAGCATGGATATATATATCCACTTCATGCTAGATTACTACATCATATTACTCTCTAAACACACACACTTCCACCTCTTCTAACTCTCATCGTATTCAACAAGTTTTGATCTCATAATCAAAGCTTAGATCACCATAAAAAGAATCAATCAAGAACACTTCAAGAACACTTCAAGAAACCTTTCAAGATTTCAAGATTACTTTCAATCTTTCTAATCCATTCAAAGTAATCATCTAAGATCAAGAAACCTTTGTTATTTACAGTAGGTTATATTTCTAAATCAAGGTAATACTCATATTCAAACTTTGATTCAATTTCTATAACTATAAACTATCTTAATTCGAGTAAAAATCTTACTTAAACTTGTTTTCGTGTCATGATTCTGCTTCAAGAACTTTCAAACCATCCAAGATCCTTTGAAGCTAGATCATTTCTTGTCACTTTCAGTAGGTTTACCTACTAAATTTGAGGTAGTAATGATGTTCATAACATCATTTGATTCATATATATATATATATATATATATATATATATATATATATATATATATATATATATATATATATATATATATATATATATATATATATATATATATATATATATATATATATATATAACTATCTTATTCGAAGATCTAAACTTGTAATCACTAGAACATAGTTTAGTTAATTCTAAACTTGTTCGCAAACAAAGTTAATCCTTCTAAATTGACTTTTAAAATCAACTAAACACATGTTCTATATCTATATGATATACTAACTTAATGATTTAAAACTTGGAAACATGAAGAACACCGTAAAACCGGACATACGCCGTCGTAGTGAAACCGGGGGCTATTTTGGGTTAGATAATTAAAAAACTATGATAAACTTTGATTTAAAAGTTGTTCTTCTGGGAAAATGATTTTTATTATAAACATGAAACTATATCCAAAAATTATGGTTAAACTCAAAGTGGAAGTATGTTTTTTCAAAATGGTCATCAAGACGTCGTTCTTTCGACTGAAATGACTACCTCTTACAAAATTGACTTATAACCTGTATTTCTGACTATAAACTTATACTTTTTCTGTTTAGTTTTATAAATTTCAGTTCATTATGAAACCATAGCAACTTGAATCACTCAAAACGGATTTAAAACGAAGAAGTTATGGGTAAAACAAAATTGGATATTTTTGCTTGTTGTAGCTACGTGAAATCTGTAACAAATCTATTCTAACCATAACTTAACTAACTTATATTGTATTATACATGTACTCTAACAGATTATGTAACCTTGATAGACCATAGACACGTATACAATGTTTTGACATATCATATCGACGTCATATATATATAATTAAAAAGTACGATAATTAAAAGTGCAATTAAATAAAATTGCAATAAATAAAAGTGCGATAATTAAAAGTGCAATTAAATATAAAATAAAGAAAATTAAATATGAAATAAAAGAATTATGCTTATTTAAACTTCCGTAATGATGATGTTTGACGTGTTGATTTTAGTTTTATGCTCATGGGTTAATTGTCCTTTGTCCTGGATTATTTAATATGTCCGTCTGGTTTTTGTCCATAACAATCTATCAGTCATAAATATAAAGTGCGAGTGTCCTCATCAAATTATCCTTATACCCGAAGTTAAATATTCCAACTAATTGGGGACTTAAACTGTAACAAGATTTTAATACTTTGTTTAATAATTACACCAGGATGTCGACTGAGTGTAACCCAAGGTTTTAATACTTTGTTATCAATTATGCCAAGTGTCCTTGTACATAATTTCACCCCTGTTTTAATAATTCTAGTGGCTATTAATCCATTCCCGTGTCCGGTTAAATGAACGATTATTCGTACATATAAATACCCTGCCCATCGTGTCCGATCGAGTGTAAATGGTTATTTATAGGGACGCCCAATTGTAAATCTTTATATTAACATTAACAAACTATCATTTAGTTAAACAAATATAAAGCCCATTAATAGCCGATAGTCTAATTTCCACAAGTGTCGTTCTTTTGTCCAAACCCCAATTATGGTACAAAGCCCAATTACCCAATTTTAATATTTTTAGCCCAACATCATGATTACTTCGGATTAAATAAGCATAATAATAACTTTGCTACGAGATATTAAATTAAAAAGGTTGAACATAACTTACAATGATTAAAAATAGCGTAGCGTTACACGGACAGAATTTCGACTTACACCCTTACAACATTCGCTAAAACACCCTTATTATTATAAATTAAAATTAAAATTAAAATTATAATATAAATATAAATATTATACGTTGAAAGAGGAGAATAAAAAGATGTGTTTTGATGTTCACCAAGCTGCGAATTTTATAGGCATGTGGGCTGGAAAAGTGGCTCATGCGATCGCATGAGTTTTACCCTTCAAGGCCATGCGATCGCATGGCCAGCTGGAGAGGCTCACATGCCTTTGTTTTTTCTGCCGACGGTTTTTAATAATATAATATATAATATATAAATAATTATAAGAATTATTTAAATATTATATTATATTTATATGCATAGTTGACTTGTAATTTTTAGTCCGTTGCGTCAAGCGTTGAGAGTTGACTCTGGTCCCGGTTCCGGATTTTCGAACGTCCTTGCGTACAATTAAATATCTTGTACTTTGCGTTTTGAATCTTTTACTCTTGTAATTTTGAGACGTTTCTTATCAATAATTGGAACCTCTTTGATTGTCTTTTGTACTTTTGAGCTTTTTGGTCGTTTGCGTCTTCAATTCGTCGAATCTGCCTTTTGTCTTCACCTTTTATTATTTAAACGAATATCACTTGTAAATAGGACAATTGCAACTAAAAGTTTGTCTTTCTTGAGGAATAATGCTATGAAATATATGTTCGTTTTTAGCATTATCAAATATTCCCACACTTGAGCGTTGCTTGTCCTCAAGCAATATAGTCTTGAAATACTAGAATCACTTCTTTATTCTTCACACTTTGTACATCAGTGATTTCTTTACGGCGGTATAAATAATGGTAGTAACGGTGTGGTTTACAGTCCCACATGACTATAAAATTTAGATCCATTAAGTAAATTGGATCTTTATGAAAACATTTGATCTTTTGAAAATTAAATCTAGTTTTTACCCTAGATAAGTTTTCTGGAATAACCCTTCACCGGTGTTTGCAAAATATTTTTGTGGGTTTGGTGGGTTTCAGATTTGAAAATTTTAGCTCAAAACTTGTGGTTTTGTGTCACCCACTTGCTAACCTTGTATTAGGAAAGCAACACGTCCAGTATACTTGCTCCGTATATTACCTTTCGGTAAACTACCGTCCGGTTGTAAAGGAAAGCGTTGAACAAGCAACTGTTAAGGCAATGTCCCCTGACATGCTTTTAATTATGGTCTATAACGTGTCGGACGCAATTACTATCCTTTGTAGGAGTAATAGTAAAGCTCACCCTTATAATTTTCTGGTCTGGCATAAGGTCCTGTCTTTGACCATGCTATGCAACCACCGTTCTTACGGTTGACACCCGATTTGGTTCAGATGACCTAATGAATTCCAGGTGAATTCCTAGGATTTTACGTTCAATGGTAATGAACGCATTGAAAATGGGTTTTTAGAAAACAAATCGGTTTATAATTTGATCAAAATATTTTCTCGTTCAAGCTCGAGTTTAGATATCATTGAATTCCATGAGTTTGTAATTCTCAATCTTTAAGGTCAATCTCTAGGATTGAGTAATATCAGTCTTAAAAGCTGATTTTTGATCTTTAAAGGAGATTATCCTTTCTGAGGATCTGATTCATTAGTCTTATCAAGCTAATTTGCACGGTGCCCCCCATTGTACGAGATAAATCCTTCTCATGGTTAGGATAAATCTGACCACTTGGCGACCCTGTTTTATGCTGAGGTCCGTGGATTTCCTGCTGATTTTAGAGATGACTTTTCTAGATTTTTCATCAACCTACAGCTGGTCTGGACGACAACTTCATGACCTAAATCAAGAAGCGCGTTTCTTTTTCGAAAGACTTTACTTCCTTTTAACGATGGAATTGATTCATCGTGTAGATCCATCTCTTCTTTTCTTTTATTGGGTAAAACAGTTTAGTTTAGTCCAAAGCAAAATTATCTTCAATTATTTGTTACAGAAATATGTGACATATGTTTAAGATAACTTGGTAATTTTTTCCACACTTGGCTTTTATTTTCCTTTTTATTGTCCTCTATTCCATTTTAAATGAATTTTAACATTTTGGTTTGTTTCTCAATTTATGTCCTTTCCGAGGTAACAATAATTTCGGTGTTAACCTAGTTTTATCGTTCATAAATATGTATAAACATGATTTTGAGTTCATTTAATTGAAAATTTTGAAAAATTTTACTAAAATTGGGTAGTCAGTATATAAGACTAGGGCTGTTCTTTATCAGAGAGCACTAGATTCTAATACAACTACTACTTTACTAATATTTCTAATGATAACCAAGTGTTTAAAGTAAATAAAATTTAAAAATCCGAAAGATTTTAACCCCTTCCCACACTTAAGATCTTGCAATGCCCTCATTTGCAAGAAATCAGTAACAATTTAAATTATTGAGGGTGATTAGCGTAGAAAAATGATTAAATTTTACCAAAATTTCCAAACATATTGGCGTTTGTTTGCTGAATGATAAATGGTGCATATCATTTGTTCATTTCGTCTGTTGTTACATCACATTTATTTGTCATCTTGTCGTCAAAATTAGTAACTTTTGCTGAACTTAATGCCAGTCTTTGAAAATGCACTTTTTACCCTGTTTTGTACAATTTACAATATACATACATACAAATATAAACATGCATGGCAATTTGAAATTGAACTTAATATCCCACTTTCAAATCCTAAATGTGAAATATTAGTACACAATAATAATAAAAATGATAAAGATTACATAAGTATATTCAATAACATAAGTTTAAACATGAATAAGTAAAAAGATAAAAACATAAAAATCATATAAATAACCAAATGGAACTAAATCAGTCTGGATATGGGTTCCAGTTCATCTCGTCAGGTGGGTTCCATTGTTGGTTATAGGTGTTTTGATAGGCTTGGTTATAGTCATACCGGTTAAAGGGTGGTCGGATATCGGGGCTGTGTGGCGGAAAATGAGCAGGTCGAGTAGGTACATAGTTATTTGGTACCTGATATGATAGCTGGCTCATGATTTAGTGCTGATGAACTAACCAGCTATCGTGTTGGCGTCGCCTATAATCCTCGTATACTCGCTCGGAGTTCCACTGCTCATACATTCTATGTCTGGCCGCGTTCGTCATTGCTTCCTCATCTATACGAACGTGGACGTCAAGAATAGCATCTCGAAAGACATCCCTAATGTCTTCCGCCTCCTCCATTTCCTCATCTGAGCCTCTCTCTACCTGAGGATGAGATCCCTCATAGGGTACTGCCTGGTTACGTCTACTTTTCAATACCTTAGCACCCACATAAACTTTCAATCCTAAGGGCTCAACCTGTTCTCTACAAAGCTGTAATGGACCCCCTTGGTTCCTATCAACACCTAAATACTCTCCAATGAGAGTAACAAAAATACCTCCTCCTATTATACTCCCTTCCTGCATTCCCTCTACCATTTTAGATAAATAAAAAGCAACATAGTAAGGGATATTGACAAAGCTTCTAGGATCCCAAATACACTTTAGGTAGAATAAATCATGTAAGGTAATTTTTTCTTTATTGTGACCTCTCTGTGTAATCGAGTTAGCCAAAAATCTATGAATAATATGAAGCTCGGCTCTATCAATATGTGTATAGGAGTGTCCTCATGCTCGTGTAAAAACATCAAAATGTGACATACGCCTCCAAATGGCGTCAGCGTCAAAGTTGCTATCTACCCTTTCACCATAATGAATCAAGTTTGTACAATCGGGTAGTAGCAACTCAGCAGGAGTATATATCTGTAAAGCCCTGGCCATGTCCAGCATGGACATTCTGTACATCCTACCGCCAAGGATAAACCTAAGAAATTTTCTATCATCTATTCTAACTATATTTGTATCAAGTGATACAGTACTCATCAACTCAACACACCATTCCTTATATACAGGTCTACGAATGGTGAAAAGACGTTCTCAATCTGTAAAAGAAGAACTGCCATACCTTTGAACTAAAAGCTGTCTAACACGGTCAGCTAGATGGACCGTTTCCAAAGGGGCCCAATCGATTACCCTTGGCACCTCTACATTTTTTGTTACCAATATGAATTTGTTCCTTTGATATGTCTCGTAATCTCTCCATCTCCTATCAAATCTCAGATTAGGATGCAGAGTGTGCTCAGGAATCGTTGGGAATTCTACTGGCGGCCTCATTGGTAATACTATGAATTCATCAACAAACTGTACCGGATCATAATAAGGTATGTGCTGATCAGGCTATTGTTGTGGTTCTTGTTGTGGTTCTTGTTCGTGTTGCATTTCTGGTTCTGGTGCTGGTGCTGGTCGTCTAGATGATGATGCTCCTGAACCTCCAGTATCGGCTTTCTACAAAACACATTAAACACAAAATTTGTGCATCCAAATATGCATTAGTGTTAGCAAAATAACAACTTAAAACAATCACTATAAGATGTTAAATCAAAATTAAACTTATACACATTTTCACAATTTTTCACAATTCTACACTTTTCAAATCAGCACATATGAAAATATATACAAAGTTCATAAGCATTTAACTCAAATAACATGTCAAAATAGTCATTACTAATAATTAAACAAGTCTCAAATAGCAATTACATCAAATTAATCAAGTTCATGAATTTTGGACTTAAAAGTCCACTTTAATCTTCAAAAATCATGTTTAGGATCAATGTTTGGATCATTTAACTATTCAAAAATATTACACTACTCAATTTAGCAATAATTCATGACAAAAATTGACCATAACCTGTTTATATCAAAAAGCCCCAAATTGCTCAAGAACACTAACCCTAGATTTCTAAAAATTTTGAAGTTTTTGGCTTCAAATCATGTTAAATAGCATCAATCTAGGTTATACATGCATAAAATACTAACAATTTAACACTAATTACACTAGAAATTAACAAAATTGCATTAGGTAAAAAATTGATAATTATCACAAAAACTAGGAATTTATAGAGTTTAGGGGTGTAATTTTTACCATTTTGCTGAAGAATGAGAATCTAGGCATGATTAGAGCAAGAAAAATGACGAATTACGGTGGATTTTGGTGAATTTTGATGAAGATTTGAGAGTATTTTCGTATGTGTTGTGTGTGTTGGTGTGAGGCAGAAGCAGGTCGACTGGGACTTTTGTGTCTGGCCTGATTTCCAGGGCCATGCGATCGCATGGCTGCAAAGGCCAAACTCCATGCGATCGCATGGAGTCCCGGGTACAGTACTTTGCCCTTTTTTTTTTTTACAAAACCTTATAACTTCTAAAACATATAATTAATAAAATTCTAAAAATTTTGTTTTCCTTTAGGAGCGAGGGCGTTTTGGATCGTTGTCCTAGTCTGTCCCTTGACAAAATTTTTAAAATTTGTCAAATCAAAGCGCGGTTTTAAAAGTAAAGATTTTGGGGGGTTTTTTTTAATGTTTTTGGCATACTTTAATTCAATAAGATTAAAAATAATGATAATAAAAGTTCTCGTCCCTCCCTCGGGTAAAGCAATTTCGGTTCAACGACCTAGTCTTCAACTCACGACGAATTTTAAAAAACATATTTTTAACTTAGCGAAATAAAGTAAATTTTTGTTTTTAAATTCACAACAAATTTAAATTTAAAATGCATAAAATTAAAAATTCACACCAAACTTAATTAAAAATTCATATTATTAATTCACACCAAACTTATATTATATTTTTGTTTTTATACATACAAACTTATATTAAATTGATTAATTTTTCAAATATTTACAAACTTAAATATATTGATTTTAAAAAGTTCAAAATATTAATTTAATATTTATATATTAATTTTAAAAACATGGTAAAAAATAAAATTAAAAATTTTTTTGGCTTTTATCCCACTTTAATCAATCAAATATTATCAAAAATATACGCACCTCTTTTCGGTAAAGTAATTTCGGTTTCATGACCTAATTTAACTCATGACGAATTTTTGAAATATTTTGGGTTGATTAATTAAAGAATTTTATACCTTAAGAATAAACGTTAAATTTCGCAGTGATGTAATAAATTTTTTTATGACATCAATAATTTCGGTCGCCAAACCTAATTTCATTCAATACCAATTTAATACTTTATAGCTAACAAATTAGCGTTTATTATCAAAAGGTTAAAAATAAAAATAAAAAAAATAAAAAACTGTACAGACTTACCTGTGAGATAGTATTCTTGGTTATATGATCTATCTCATTCATAAGATAGTCGGTTTAATTGGTTTTCCATAGCTACATAGGCGTAACCTCGAGCATTCAGTGTTTTTTCTTCTAAACATATGAAAGGTCCATCTCTGCATAAAGTAACAAATTCGGTATTTGAATAGGTTTGATTATTTGAACATTTACCTCCATGTGACCATTTTCCGCATTTGTGACATCTTTCAAGGTGTCGTGCTCTTCTTTTCGCTGCGAATTTTGATTTTCCTTTACCAAATTGTAACTTATTATCTTCGCATCTGGATTCTTTTCTTACTCCGTCCAATCTTTCTCTGATTACTGATACTATTTCACTCGGTAGTGTGTCATTATTACGTTTAGTGATCAAAGCGTGTAGCATTAGACCATGGTTTAGTTCATAGGAAGTCTTCATTTCGTAAAAACCTAAAAAAAATAAAAATTCAGAATGGGGGGAGAAGACTAGTTCTTTAGGGTCTGCTAGGGAAAGACCATTCGGGTTCTATTTTCGAGAACTACACAAAAACAGAAAATCTAACTCTAACAGAAATACATATTATCCTTTAAAGACTTGATTCTCCCCACACTTAGTTAGCTGTGGTATCGAAATTGTGATTAACTTCGTTGTCGACTTCCATCGGATTATCTATGTAATGTTTAACTCTGTGACCATTAACTTTAAATTCAATTCCATTTGAATTTATTAATTCTATCGTTCCGTATGGGAAAACTCTTTTGACTATGAATGGTCCAGACCATCTTGATTTTAATTTTCCAGAAAATAGCTTGAATCGTGAATTGAAAAGAAGAACTCTGTCTCCTTCTTTAAATTCTTTTGAACTTCTGATTCTTTTATCATGCCATTTCTTCGTTCTTTCTTTATAGATTAACGAATTTTCGTATGCTTCATGTCTTAATTCTTCTAATTCGTTTAGTTGACTTAATCGTAGACATCCAGCTTCATGTAAATCAAGATTACATGTCTTCAAAGCCCAAAATGCTTTGTGTTCAATTTCTACTGGAAGATGACATGCTTTTCCATAAACGAGTCTAAAAGGTGTGGTTCCAATTGGAGTTTTGTAGGCTGTTCTAAAAGCCCAGAGTGCATCCTCCAATTTAATGGACCATTCCTTCGGATTTGATCCTACGGTTTTCTCTAGAATACGTATTAAAGCTCGGTTGGTATTTTCAACTTGTCCACTTGTTTGTGGATGATATGCGGTGGAGATTTTATGAGTTACTCCATATCTTTTAAGAACTTTCTCAAGTTGATTATTACAGAAATGAGTTCCCCGATCACTTATTAAAGCTTTCGGTGTTCCAAACCTTGCAAAAAGACGTTTTAAAAAGTTGACTACAACTCGTGCATTGTTAGTTGGGAGAGTTTGTCCTTCCGCCTATTTAGATACATAATCAATGGCGACGAGAATATAGAGATTATTATGAGATTTTGGAAATGGACCCATAAAGTCAATACCCCAAATGTCAAATACTTCACATACTTGAATGACATTTTGTGGCATTTCATCACGTTGACTTATTTTTCCGACCCTTTGACAAGCATCACAGGATTTGCAAAGAAGGTGAGCGTCTTTGTAAATTGTAGGCCAATAGAATCCAGCATCATAAATTTTTCTTGCTGTTAGTTGAGGCCCATAATGCCCTCCTGTTGGTCCTGTGTGACAATGGTTTAAAATTTTACTAGCTTCATCTCCGAATACACATCGGCGTATTATTCCATCGGGACAACTTTTAAACAAATGTGGATCTTCCAAGAAATAGTGTTTTATATCACTGAAGAATTTCTTTCATTTTTGGTACGATAATCCTTTTTCAAGGAATCCACATACTAAGTAGTTTGCATAGTCTGCAAACCATGGAATTTCAGTATAATCTATCTTCAATAGATATTCATCAGGAAAGTTGTCTTGTATGGCCGATTCATTTAGAACTTCTAATTCGGGATTTTCAAGACGAGAAAGATGATCAGCGGCGAGATTTTCTGCTCCTCTTTTATCTCGAATTTCAATATCGAACTCTTGTAAGAGTAAGATCCAATGGATTAATCTTGGTTTGGCATCTTGTTTCGAAAATAGGTATCTAAGAGCAGAATGGTCGGTATAGACCACCGTTTTTGCTAGAACGAGATATGAACGAAATTTGTCAAAAGCAAAGACAATAGCAAGGAGTTCTTTTTCAGTAGTTGTATAGTTCGTTTGTGCTCCTTGTAACGTCTTACTAGCATAATATATAGGTTGAAATCGTTTTTCAATCCTTTGTCCTAAAACGGCTCCCATTGCAAAATCACTTGCATCGCACATTAGTTCAAACGATAGATTCCAATTTGGTGTTATCATGATCGGCGCATTAGTGAGTTTCTCTTTAAGAATATTAAAAGATTTGATACATTCATCTGAAAAGATGAATGGAGCATCCTTTTCTAGGAGTTTATTCATAGGAGTGGCAATTTTAGAAAAATCTTTTATGAAACGTCGGTAAAAACCGGCATGCCCTAGAAAACTCCTAACTCCTCTAACATTGGTGAGATGTGGAAGTTTAACAATTACATCTACTTTAGCTCTATCCAATTCAATTCCTTCTTTTGAAATTTTATGTCCAAGAACGATGCCTTCTTTAACCATGAAATGGCATTTCTCCCAATTAAGTACTAGATTTGATTGTTCGCATCTAATCAGCATTTGTTCAAGATTAGCTAGACATGATTCAAATGTATCGCCGAAGGCTGAAAAGTCATCCATGAAAACTTCCATGCATTCTTCTATCATGTCATGAAAAATCGCCATCATACACCTTTGAAAGGTTGCAGGGGCCTTGCAAAGTCCAAATGGCATGCGTTTGTAAGCAAAAGTACCATAAGGGCACGTGAATGTGGTTTTCTCTTGATCTTCGGGTGCTATTGGAATTTGAAAATATCCGAAAAAACCATCAAGAAAATAATAGTAACTATTTCCGGCTAATCTTTCCAACATTTGATCAATAAAAGGTAAGGGAAAGTGATCTTTTCTGGTGGCGTCATTTAATTTTCTATAATCAATACATACACGTCATCCTGTTACAGTCCTAGTAGGAATAAGCTCATTTTTTTCATTTGTAATGACAGTCATGCCACCTTTCTTAGGCACGCATTGAACTGGGCTTACCCATGGACTATCAGAAATTGGATAAATTAGACATGCGTCTAGCAGTTTAATAATTTCTTTTTTAACTACATCTTGCATATTCGGATTTAGTCTTCGTTGGCGTTGCACATACATTTTATGACCTTCTTCCATAAGGATTTTATGTGTGCAATACGAAGGATTTATTCCTTTATTATCATGAATCTTCCATGCAATGGCTGGTTTATGAGCTTTCAACACAGAAATGAGTTGTGATTTCTCATTTTCAGTAAGAGAAGACGATATTATTACAGGTAATTAGATTCACCATGTAAATAAGCATATTCCAAATGGTTTGAAAGTGGCTTTAACTCTAATTTCGGAGGTTCTTCTATCGATGATTTGTATCGATATCTGTCTTCTTCTTTTAGCATTTGAATTTCTTCTGTTGTTGGTTCATATCCATTAGCTATAAGTGTAGCTAACATTTTAGCTTCATCAATTGGTTCATTACCTTCTCCTAAAGAACATTCTCCCGTTCCTTGTAATTCTGAAAATTCTTCTAACAATTCTGCATGTGAATCTATAGTTTGAATATAATAACATGTATCATCTGCAGATTGCGGTTGTTGCATTGCTCTATCAACTGAAAAGGTAACACTCTCATCCTCTATACTTAGGGTCAGTTTCTTACCAAACACGTCTATCATTGCTTTAGCCGTGTTTAAGAATGGTCTTCCTAATATGAGAGGAACTTGAGAATCTTCTTCCATGTCCAGAACAACAAAATCTACTAGAAATACTAAAGTACCAACTTTAACTAGCATGTTCTCCATTATCCCTCTAGGATATTTTATTGATCGATCGGCTAGTTGTATACTTATTCTTTTTGGTTTCAATTCCCCAAGGTCTAGTTTAGTGTATAGTGAATACGGCATTAAATTTATACTAGCACCTAAGTCTGCTAATGCTTCTATTGAACTAAGACTACCCAGAAAACATGGAATTGTGAAACTTCCTGGATCAGATAATTTTTCTGGTATCTTATTCAACAGCACTGCTGAACAATTAGCATTCATAGTAACAGCCGAGAGTTCTTCCATTTTCTTTCTATTCGTGATCAGATCTTTCAAGAATTTAGCATATCTAGGCATTCCTGAAATCACATCAATGAAAGGAAGATTTACATTTATCTGTTTAAACATATCCAAGAATTTGGATTGCTCGGCTTCAAGTTTCTCTTTCTTCATTTTACTCGGGTAAGGAAGTGGTGGTTGGTATGGTTTAACATAAGGTTTAGCCTTAATTGTGTTATCTTCATTAACCTTTTCAACTACCGGTTCTTTTTCCTTATCTTGATCAGGTTGTGGTTCTTGTGGAGTAGGAATAGCTTCATCAGAAGTTACAGGTATTTCAGGTGGTTTAAGTGTTGTACCACTTCTTGTGGTAATGGCTTTAGCTATTTCATTCCGGGGGTTTGCATTTGTATCACTAGGTAAACTTCCCCGTTTTCTGTCACCTATTAACCTTGCTAGGTTACTTACTTCTTGTTCCAAGTTTTGAATAGAAGCTTGTTGATTTCTAAATGCTTGAGCATTTTGTTCATTAGTTAGTTTTTGAGATGTGAAAAACTGCGTTTGAGTTTCAACTAGCTTCGTCATCATATCTTCTAAATTCGGCTTTTTATCATCGGGTTGTGGTGGTTTGTTTTGAAAATTAGGTCTTTGCTGGTTGTAAGTATTGTTAGATACTTGTTGATTGCTAGGACCTTGTTGGTTGTTGTATGGAATATTTCGGTTATAATTCTGATTTTGATTGTAAATCGGTCTTGGCGGTTGATAATTATTCTGATAATTATTTCCAGGCCTTTGGTTTAGATATGAAACATTCTCTCTTTGTTCCATTGTTAATTCAATACTGAGACAATCTTTTGTCAAATGTGGTCCTCCACACTGCTCACAACTAATTCGTATTGAGTGGATATCTTTAGTCATCTTTTCCATTCGTCTCTCCATAGCATCTATCTTTGCGGAAATGGAATCTAAGTCATGGCTAGAATCGGCTCTAGCTGCTTTAGATGATCTAACGATATCTTTTTCTTGGTGCCACTCATGTGAGTGGGAAGCAGTGTTATCAATAATTTTATAAGCATCAGTTTTGGTTTTCTTTATAATGGAACCACCAGCTGCTATATCTATGTCTTTTCTTGTAGTGATGTCGCATCCTTGGTAGAATATTTGTACTATTTGACAGGTGTCTAAAACATGTTGCGGACATCCTCTTAATAACTTTCCAAATCTTGTCCACGCCTCATATAGAGTTTCATTCGGTTTCTATGTGAACGTAACAATTTCTCCTTGAAGTCTTACGGCTTTAGATGCCGGAAAGAATTGTTTAAGAAATTTTTCAACTAAAACGTCCCATGTATCGATCACCCCTTCAGGTAACGATTCCAACCAATCTTTGGCTTCTCCCTTTAAAGTCCAGGGAAATAACATGAGATATATCTGTTCATCCTCCACTTCTCGGATTTTAAATAGAGTGCAGATCCTATTAAAGGTACGAAGATGTTCATTTGGATCTTCCTTCGGCGCACCATTAAATTGGCATGGATTAGTCACTATGTGTAGAATTTGTCCTTTGATTTCATAATCTGGCGCATTAATGTCTGGATGAGTAATTGCGTGACCTTGGCCAGTGCGTTTAGCTCTCATTCGGTCTTTCATACTTAAAGGTTCCAGATTCTCCATAATTGAATTTGTTGAATCGGAATCACTAGAGGATTCTGATTTAATGGTTCGTTCTTCAACAATCTCTGTTTGAATGATTGGTGGTTCCGGAGGAAAATTTAATGGTTCAGGATCTATGAATCATCCCTGAATATTCTCCGGATTCTCAATTGTGAGGTCGGGTTCAAAAAATGGATTATCGAAAATTTGAATTGGAGTACTTGGTCGACTGGATGACGATTCTAAAGAAAAATCAACGGCGGTAATATTTGCTAGATGTCTTGATCGAGTTACAGGTGGTGAACGTACAAAAGGTGGTGAACGTCTTGCTCGGTGCATTCACTGAATATCCTATTTGTTTTTAAAAGGAAAGAAAAAATTATATAAGTTATCCAATTAATAGACTTTTCTGATTTTGCCCACGTTTCGAATAGCCAAAAGATGCAGCAGAGGGGCAGGATTCGTTTGGTCTCAATATAATTGAGGACTGTTTGGCTCCAATAACCCGGTCCACGTACAAATTCAACTATTACTACGAACCAGAAAATTTTGATGTCTATCAATTTAACCACTTAAAATAAATTTTCGTAATTTTAAAAAATTTAGATAAGAAGTAGAATAAAAATCTATGTCCTAAAACTAGAATGGCGAGAAATAAGAAAGAAAAAGAGCGCGTCGAAAAAGGTCGAAAAAAAAAGATCGAAAAATAAAAGGCGTCGAAAAATAAAAAAGAAAAAAAATGACTATAAAACTTAAAAAAAAAACTCGACTAACCCAACCTTATTACTATCACTAACTTAAAATTATAATCGCAAATTGAGATTACTAATTGGAATGATAATTGATACATAGGTAAAAGGTGTCTAAAAATATTAAAGCTTACAGGAAAAACTATATCCCAAATGGCAATATCTTAAAAAGGTACTAAAACTTAAAAAGGCGTCGCAGAATTCTAAAGCACTTAAATCTTAGTCTAAAGAAAAAGCACTTAAGGGATTTTACGGCAGAGCCTAAAAATCTAGAAATAAAAATAATTATGGCAAAAACTATGTCTTAAAACTAAATACGAGCGAAAAATACAAAAGTTACGCTAAAACAATTAAAAAGGGACAAAATATAAAAATATACTAAAAGTTGTAAAAATTACAATTTTTATAAGAATATTATTTTTATATTATTTATTTTATAAAACTATTAATTTTACAACTTAATTAAACTAATTTAACTAAATATAAAATAAATTAAAAACTAAAATTAAACTAAATAATAAAATATTAAAACCTAATTAGGGTTTATTAAATAATAATAATAATAATAATAATAATAATAATACACCGTAATAAATGCAGTTTTAGGGTTGCAGTTGGCGTGTCAGACACTCTCATGCGATCGCATGAGTTTATGCCTTCGGGCTCATGCGATCGCATGAGCTGAGGTTTTGGGCCAGGTTACGGTCTGCTACAGTAGCAGGCCCGAGTGTTTTTATATTTTTTTTTTCTGTTTTGAATTTTCTGTTTTATATATTTATGTAATATATTTATATAAATTAAATAAAACTTATATTTTTATAAAATAAAGATAAAGAAACTTTTATAGAACTTAAATATTTAACAAACTCTTAAAAATATTTATATTTTTGTTTTCTTTTTATATTTTTGAATATTTAAAACTTATTTTTACAAAAGCGTATTTTTTTTATATGTGTGGCGTTTCGCTTTGGCGTTCCCCGGCAGCGGCGCCAAAAATACTTGATATGCGCAGAGGTGTATATAAAATAGCTTATATTTTATAAGGAAATACTATTAAATACGATACAATTTTACACAAGATATTTATTTATTTATTGAATGGATATACTTAAACCTTGCTACAACACTTATAGGCAGTGTACCTAATCGTACAGTAGTGTAGTTTTTAGTAAGTCCGGTTCGTTCCACAAGGAATCTTTTAATCAAAGCTTAACGCTATATTAGTTTAATTTATAAAAATACGAATATATATAAGTAATATTATTATTTTAAAGGGGGGTTTTACCGTTTAATGACCGGTTTGTCGATTTTAAAACTTTAGTCGCAGTTAAAACCAAATGTAAAATATTAAATAAATAAAAGACTTAATTTAAAGCGTAAAGTAAATAACGATAATGAAATTGCGATAAATAAAAGTGCGATAAAATAAACTTGCGATAATTAAAAAGTACGATAATTAAAAGTGCAATTAAATACAATAACAAAAAATAAAAGTGCGATAATTAGAAGTGCAATTAAATATAAAATAAAGGAAATTAAATATGAAATAAAAGAATTATGCTTATTTAAACTTCTGTAATCATGATGTTTGACGTGTTGATTTTAGTTTTATGCCCATGGATTAATTGTCCTTTGTCCTGGATTATTTAATATGTCCGTCTGGTTTTTGTCCATAACAGTCCATCAGTCATAAATATAAAGTGCGAGTGTCCTCGTCAAATTATCCTTATACCCAAAGTTAAATATTCCAACTAATTGGGGACTTAAACTGTAACAAGATTTTAATACTTTGTTTAATAATTACACCAGGATGTCGACTGAGTGTAACCCAAGGTTTTAATACTTTGTTATCAATTATGCCAAGTGTCCTTGTACATAATTTCACCCCTGTTTTAATAATTCTAGTGGCTATTAATCCATTCCCGTGTCCGGTTAAATAAACGATTATTCGTACATATAAATACCCCGCCCATCGTGTCCGATCGAGTGTAAATGGTTATTTATAGGGACGCCCAATTGTAAATCTTTATATTAACATTAACAAACTATCATTTAGTTAAACAAATATAAAGCCCATTAATAGCCCATAGTCTAATTTCCACAAGTGACGTTCTTTTGACCAAACCCCAATTATGGTACAAAGCCCAATTACCCAATTTTAATATTTTTAGCCCAACATCATGATTACTTCGGATTAAATAAGCATAATAATAACTTAGCTACGAGACATTAAATTAAAAAGGTTGAACATAACTTACAATGATTAAAAATAGCGTAGCGTTACACGGACAGAATTTCGACTTACACCCTTACAACATTCGCTAACACACAATTATTATTATAAATTAAAATTAAAATTAAAATTATAATATAAATATAAATATTATACGTTGAATGAGGAGAAGAAAAAGATGTGTTTTGATGTTCACCAAGCTGCGAATTTTATAGGCATGTGGGCTGGAAAAGTGGCTCATGCGATCGTATGAGCTTTACCCTTCAAGGCCATGCGATCGCATGGCCAGCTGGAGAGGCTCACATGCCTTTGTTTTTTCTGCCGACGGTTTTTAATAATATAATATATAATATATAAATAATTATAAGAATTATTTAAATATTATATTATATTTATGTGCATAGTTGACTTGTAATTTTTAGTCCGTTGCGTCAAGCGTTGAGAGTTGACTCTGGTCCCGGTTCCGGATTTTCGAACGTCCTTGCGTACAATTTAATATCTTGTACTTTGCATTTTTAATCTTGTACTCTTGTAATTTTGAGACGTTTCTTATCAATAATTGGAACCTCTTTGATTGTCTTTTGTACTTTTGAGCTTTTTGGTCGTTTGCGTCTTCAATTCGCCGAATCTGCCTTTTGTCTTCACCTTTTATTATTTAAACGAATATCACTTGTAAATAGGACAATTGCAACTAAAAGCTTGTCTTTCTTGAGGAATAATGCTATGAAATATTTATTCGTTTTTAGCATTATCAGAATACATGCAGTTTTATAAATGTTTTACAAAATAGGCACAAGTACTTGAAACTACATTCTATGCTTCGATTTTATCATGCCCGATGAGAGTCCCGGAATGATGGGGATATTCTAGATGCATTCTTGTTAATGTCAGTTACCAGGTATTCTCCATATGAATGATTTTTAATTCGCGGGTTACGCGTATTATTTTGTACACGGGTTACGTGTGCGATTATATTTGAAATCTTATGGCCTATTATTATTATGATTTAAGATAAAGATTAAACCAATAACTCACCACATTTTTGTTGACGTTTAAAGCATGTTTATTCTCAGGTGATTATTAAGAGCTTCCGATGTTGCATGCTAAATAAAGACAGGATTGGAGTCTGCATGCTTGTATAATATTATTTAAAAACTGCATTCGAAGACTTATATTGTTGTGTAATATTATTGTAAACCATTATGTAATGGTCGTGTGAAAACACTATATTTTAGATTATCATTATTTGATAATCTTCATAATATTTGAAACCTTTATCGACAATGTGACGACCCGGAAATTTTCGACCAAATTTAAACTTAACCTTTATATGTTTCCGACACGATAAGCAGAATTTGTAATGTTGAATCTCAAAAAGTTTGGAACTACATTCATGTAATCAATTACCCTTTGACCGTGTTCGACGATTCACGAACAATTATGTGTATATAGATATGTATATATAATATATAATATTAACTTAAAGCATTAACAAAGTATTAGATATATGATACTTTACATGAACATATTTGTTTCGATATATTTATCGACAGAATTAAGAGATAATATCAAATAATTGAATTATCAGATACATTATGATATGATTACGGGCCTATGTTATGAGGTCCACTGTGATTTAAGAAATCTATTCTTTTTGACAACTCAATACTTAACCAGTATGATAAAGATAACGATATTTATATTTTATTTTATTAAATATATAAAACGATTTAAATTAATATTATATATATTTTTTATACGCGTATTATACGTACATAGTTTTATACTTTTACTATACTTTAACTTTACCTTTACTTTACTTTTACTTTAATTTAACTTTAATAATTCATACTTTAATAATTCACTTTAATAATTCACTTTAATAATTCATACTTTAATAATTCACTTTAATAATTCATACTTTAATAATTCACTTTAATTATTCATACTTTAATAATTCACTTTAATAATTCATACTTTAATAATTCACTTTAATAATTCATACTTTAATAATTCACTTTAATAATTCAAAAATCTATTATAAATAGAATTCAATAGGTTTCATTATTTCATAGAAACTTGAAAATATATTTCTCTAAACTCTCTCAATCGAATTACATATATATATATATATATATATATATATATATATATATATATATATATATATATATATATATATATATATATATATATATATATATATATATATATATATATATATATATATATATATATATATATATATTTACTTAGTATTATTTCAAGATATTATTAGTATACATAAAATACTACGACGGAGTTATATTCAGACGATTTCAAAACAAGTTTTCAAATGGGATAGAGCTAAGGAAATTATGGGTTATAGCTATGAAGGTTATGGGTATTGATCGAGGGTATTGCTCGTGAGGTCAACCTAACGTTTATCATTTTTGTTGCGTCTACGTACTTTCCTGCAATATTGAATCACAATATTGATACGTGAGCATTAATATCTTATCTTTTATATATTAATAGTGTATCCCTGACTAGTGCTCGAGTATATTTGATTATGCATGTTTGTATGCTTAGTTTCGTCGTTAAATAGTTTATGATAAATCATGAATTTAATACATATGCTACTGAGATAAGTTATATGATATGCATGTCGTTGAAAAGCTGAAGAAAAAAATTAATAACTTTTCATTTAGAAATCGTGTGGTTTCGATGAACGGATTAAAAGATATGGTCAACTGAATTATCATTAATTTTAATATTATTATTAAAACGATTATTATAACTGTTATCAGTTGATGTTATTGCTAAAATTATCTTTATTACTAAAAATTAATATTTTTATTGAAACTATCATTTTATTATTTTTATCATCATCATTATTATCAATATTATTTTATCAAATAAATATGCGTACAAAGATATTTTTACCACACGTAATGTAATTACATTAATAATACATACCACTATATTTTTATGATATTAAGTGAATTTTATAAATGTTATTACTTGAGATATATAAAAGTATATTTTTATCATATATGAATTTTAATATAAATTTTTATTTATTAATAAATGACTTGTATTATTTAGTATAATAAGATCTGATAAATATATTTAAATATATAAAACTACTATATATAAGTTATATAATAAACATGTATAGATTTTGGAAGTCATTTTGGGTCAAGTTGACTTTTGTTGACTTTTTCATGTCGGTCTCGAGCATTAGGATTGTGATACACTACGACTTGACCTAAATTGTTAGACAGATATTGACCAACATATAAATATATATACTTAATATAGGTTCGTGAATCCGAGACAAACCCTGCACTTGTTCAGTGCCGTCATATACATAATTGCTACGAAATACAGTATTGTGAGTTTCATTTGCTCCCTTTTTAATTGCTTTTGCAATATATATTTTGGGCTGAGAATACATGCGCTGTTTTATAAATGTTTTACGAAATAGGCACAAGTACTAAAACTAATTCTACGTGGGTTTAAACCAGAAATATACCCTTAGCTTGGTAACATTAAACTACTTGTCTATGTACGGTAGGCGAGAATCCTAAAGATAGATCTATTGGGCCTGACAAACCCCATCCTGACTATGGGATGCTTTAGTACTTCGAGGTTATTTTAAACACACCTGATCTGGTGTACTTCAGAGGGTAAAACATGAACGTTAAGGCTTGTTACCGGGTGCCTACAACTTATAGAATACTTTTATACACTTGCGAGTGTACGGATATTTATAGAAACTGAAATCTTGTGGTCTATTACTATTACGTAAATGATGGATTATGATAAACTAATGAACTCACCAACCTTTTGGTTGACACTTTAAAGCATGTTTATTCTCAGGTATTAAAGAAATCTTCCGCTGTGCATTAGCTCATTTTAAGGATATTACTTGGAGTCATTCAAGACATACTTTGAAAGACGTTGCATTCGAGTCATTGAGTTCATCAAGATTAATATTAAGTCAATTATAGTTGGATGTAATATGAAATGGTATGCATGCCGTCAATTTTTGATGTAAAGAAAGTTTGTCTTTTAAAAACGAATGCAATGTTTGTAAAACGTATCATATAGAGGTCAAATACCTCGCGATGTAATCAACTATTGTGAATCGTTTATAATGTATATGAACGGGTCCTTTCAGTTGGTATCAGAGTGGTGGTCTTAGCGAACCAGGTCTTGCATTAGTGTGTCTAACTGATAGTTGTTAAGATGCATTAGTGAGTCTGGACTTCGACCGTGTCTGCACGTCAAAAGTTTTGCTTATCATTTTTAGTCGGAAATCATCTACTTACCATCCTTAGGAAATTACCTGCTTATCATTCTTAAGTCTAGACGCGTTTTCCTACATTTATTGCATAATAGTGTATAGACGAATTCTTATCTTAGCATATCTGTTACTGTGAACTTTGACTGACATCTTTCAAAGATTCCTCCGTAATTTATGGGATTTTGGTATTATATATACATATGTAAATTATGTATTGAAGAATACCAAATCTAAATTCTACAATCTATTTCATACCAAAAAATTCTTTCCCTGATCATACAAGATGGATCCCTCAACCAGTTCGAGTTCCTCGGATTCCAACAGCTATGCCGATATGGATTTCCACATGAGCTCCGAAAGCAGTGTGACCGGAATGGATCAACCAATTAGCCATCATCTATTCTGGATGAATTGGGGATGGGTTCGTAATTTACTTAACCATTGGAGACAAGAAGAAGGCGATCCCTTTCATCCACCACATTGCCCTCTTGGCAATGAACCTGAAGCACTTACCGGCGAACCTGTCCGAAACACCATTTTCTCTCTCATTTCCAGAGTATCTCGTCATAATTGTATACTACACCAAATTCTAGATCTTATTTATCCGCTCATCCGAACCGACAATCACCCCGGTGTAATAGAAGAAGTCAACGAGCTTCGCGCTCGGGTGGTGGCTTTGGAGAATATGGTGCAAAGGTTACAAACACCAGCAGCAGCACCAGCAGCATAACCAGTACCACCATCAACAACATCAACAGTACCATTACCACCACCAACAACAACCGCATCGCAAACCTCAACTTCACAATCTGTCCCACGAGCATCGACGTCATACGCCATGTAGATACCAAGGAATACCACAACGATGAAGTATTGATTCATAACTTCATTGGGGAAACATTCTACGGCGATTATGTAATTTCTAAAGTTTAGAAATTATCTATCTTAGCCTTAACCATAAATCAAATGAGTTTAATTTAATATTAACTCATTAAATCAATATTACATCTGAAGAAATATACACATATATATTTCCATAAAGACTGTAATAAAATTCTTTTGTACAAAATATTAATTGTGAAATTTTTTTTAACGGATAGGTAATACCCGAGAGATATATAAATTCACAATTAATATGTTACATTCTTCGAATCCGATTCAGCAAATCATCCATTATTCTCCCTACTTTCACAACAATATACATTCTTTTATAGAAATCAAAACAACCATACTCATTCAAAATCTAATTACATATTCTGATTTTGAAATCTCGGAATTCGATTCAAGATATAACCGAAATCATCACTCTTAGATTCCTACATCTTTCAAAACTATACTTTGACTTCAAAACTGTCCTAGAACCTCATTTCTATTCATGGAACTCACAAAAAATATTTGTATCATTCAAAATCTTAGAACATCATATGTATATTAACAATTACAATATGTGTTCAAACACTTCAAAATTCCTAAAGACATGCGAGATGATGATCCAACCACATATTACCCACTGTCATGCATCTGAAAAGCCCTCGAAACCAAAGTTATAGTTTAACACGTATCCGTGTCAGATCCTTTGATATTTATTACCAAATATAATTTTTCAATCTCTTTCCAAAATAGACAGTTTTGTCACAGCTCCAGCAAATCACCTTCATTTGTTTATACGAATAAACCTTATTATAACAATTACCCCTTCATCATTGTTACCGAGGAACCTTTCATATCTCGCCACATTAGCAGTAAACTTATCAACAACTTCATTAACCTTCGACTTAAGCCTCTCCAAAAAGCCACTATACTTATTCATTAAAACCCCATCATGTACTCAACTACATCCTGTAACAATAATTGTCACACCAACTACTGGGAATTAGCAATCAGTATTTTGAATTTCGCGACAATTTTACGTCAAAAGTTATACATATAACGTCTATCTCCTAGACTTACATACTTCGAATGTGAATTTTCTGAAAAACATCCCAAACTATGAACTAGTTCTCCGAAATTGGAAAAATGCTGATGAAGCAGCAAAAACTGTAAACGACTTTAACAGTTAAAAGTTTGATGATAAAGAATAGTATGGTGGTAAAGCTGAGAAAAAGAGAAGGTTTGAAACTGGAAAACGGATTGAGCAGACCATGAAGGAGGCTGTGGACAAATCACAAAGACTAAACCTGCCTTCAAAGGATCCAAATGATTCAGTGTCTACTGAAATCGTTAGCAAACAACTTACTTCTTATTCCAAACCTTCACAGACAAATCTTCTTCATCATCCATATTATCGTATCTTTTATTATAATATCTTCGATATTCCTGAAGATATTTTCACAACTATTCTTATCCGAAATCTTTTATCTCTTCGCAATATCTGCGTTACAACATAAAAAGAAACTTTGTTAGTTTCTAAATTCTAAAAAAAAAAAAAATTTGAATTTAAAATAGGAATGTTTTTGAAGTAGTGTTGGGAATTGAAGCATGAGTTAGTATAATATAATGACACTTGATCAACGTGATTATATTACAATAAGTCATGCTGAGTTTCTAATGGAACGTGATGATTCACAGATCATAACGTCATCATGTGCTATGTTACACGACTCTTGTATTCTCTTTAACCTCTAAAATATCAAGAAAATATTTCTTGATGATTCAGCCTTTTTTGAGATATTCTAGTAATTTGACAAGTCAAGATCGTGCCATTACAATTTCCTTCTTAGAACATTAACAATGTTCATTCCGAAATTCATATATGCGAATTCTGGACCATTACAAGCGGTGCTTAATCGCAAGAAGAAGAAACGAAAGGACAAAACTCCGAAATAGAAATTGGGGTATAAATCGCAGCAAATAAAAGAGAGCATTAATTGGGGATGACAATGATTATAGAAGAAGCAAGGACTTTGAAATATAAGGGAAGATATAAAACCCAACAACAACCCAGAAATCACAAACCGTATATATCAATGCATATAGCAATATAAAGACACGGGAGTACTAAAAACACTATAAAACCAAGAGTATAGTAAAAGTAAATAGATTCTTTCAGAGGCAGATGAAAAAGGAGAGCGACAGATATGAAAGTGAGGAGTATATCAAGAATCAGCACTGGATGAAGCATATTGACAAATACTTTAAAATATGAGTTGAGAAGGTGTGAGTTGTAAGAAAACAAATGAGGTGGATTTATAGTGAAATATCCGACAGAGAAATCAAAATGGATTATCGCATTAATTCGAAGAGGATCATAATTTCCTTAATCGCCGAATAATCAAATCCAATATAGATTACAAAGATTTTCTTTTCGGAGATCAATCGTGATGACGTTAAAAGATACGACGAATCAATATTATCTTATTTCATTCATTTACGATAACTTCACTCACACGTTTCTATTAATTGAATTATTTTATCCATTCTTCTTGAACATGATAAAACTCTATAATCGTTATAATAACATTCTCATTGTTAGTCATGACGACCTCTATCAAATTTCGGGGACGAAATTTCTTTAACGGGTAGGTACTGTGACGACCCGGAAATTTCAGACCAAATTTAAACTTAACCTTTATATGTTTCCGACACGATAAGCAGAATTTGTAATGTTGAATCTCAAAAAGTTTGGAACTACATTCATGTAATCAATTACCCTTTGACCGTGTTCGACGATTCACGAACAATTATGTGTATATAGATATGTATATATAATATATAATATTAACTTAAAGCATTAACAAAGTATTAGATATATGATACTTTACATGAACATATTTGTTTCGATATATTTATCGACAGAATTAAGAGATAATATCAAATAATTGAATTATCAGATACATTATAATATGATTACGGGCCTATGTTATGAGGTCCACTGTGATTTAAGAAATCTATTCTTTTTGACAACTCAATACTTAACCAGTATGATAAAGATAACGATATTTATATTTTATTTTATTAAATATATAAAACGATTTAAATTAATATTATATATATTTTTTTATACGCGTATTATACGTACATAGTTTTATACTTTTACTATACTTTAACTTTACCTTTACTTTACTTTTACTTTACTTTAACTTTAATAATTCATACTTTAATAATTCATACTTTAATAATTCACTTTAATAATTTATACTTTAATAATTCACTTTAATAATTCATACTTTAATAATTCACTTTAATAATTCATACTTTAATAATTCACTTTAATTATTCATACTTTAATAATTCACTTTAATAATTCATACTTTAATAATTTACTTTAATAATTCATACTTTAATAATTCACTTTAATAATTCAAAAATCTATTATAAATAGAATTCAATAGGTTTCATTATTTCATAGAAACTTGAAAATATATTTCTCTAAACTCTCTCAATCGAATTACATATATATATATATATATATATATATATATATATATATATATATATATATATATATATATATATATATATATATATATATATATATATATATATATATATATATATATATATATATTTACTTAGTATTATTTCAAGATATTATTAGTATACATAAAATACTACGACGGAGTTATATTCAGACGATTTCAAAATAAGTTTTCAAATGGGATAGAGCTAAGGAAATTATGGGTTATAGCTATGAAGGTTATGGGTATTGATCGAGGGTATTGCTCGTGAGGTCAACCTAACGTTTATCATTTTCGTTGCGTCTACGTACTTTCCTGCAATATTGAATCACAATATTGATACGTGAGCATTAATATCTTATCTTTTATATATTAATAGTGTATCCCTGACTAGTGCTCGAGTATATTTGATTATGCATGTTTGTATGCTTAGTTTCATCGTTAAATAGTTTATGATAAATCACGAATTTGATACATATGCTACTGAGATAAGTTATATGATATGCATGTCGTTGAAAAGCTGAAGAAAAAAATTAATAACTTTTCATTTAGAAATCGTGTGGTTTCGATGAACGGATTAAAAGATATGGTCAACTGAATTATCATTAATTTTAATATTATTATTAAAACGATTATTATAACTGTTATCAGTTGATGTTATTGCTAAAATTATCTTTATTACTAAAAATTAATATTTTTATTGAAACTATCATTTTATTATTTTTATCATCATCATTATTATCAATATTATTTTATCAAATAAATATGCGTACAAAGATATTTTTACCACACGTAATGTAATTACATTAATAATACATACCACTATATTTTTATGATATTAAGTGAATTTTATAAATTTTATTACTTGAGATATATAAAAGTATATTTTTATCATATATGAATTTTAATATAAATTTTTATTTATTAATAAATGACTTGTATTATTTAGTATAATAAGATCTGATAAATATATTTAAATATATAAAACTACTATATATAAGTTATATAATAAACATGTATAGATTTTGGAAGTCATTTTGGGTCAAGTTGACTTTTGTTGACTTTTGCATGTCGGTCTCGAGCATTAGGATTGTGATACACTACGACTTGACCTAAATTGTTAGACAGATATTGACCAACATATAAATATATATACTTAATATAGGTTCGTGAATCCGAGACAAACCCTGCACTTGTTCAGTGCCGTCATATACATAATTGCTACGAAATACAGTATTGTGAGTTTCATTTGCTCCCTTTTTAATTGCTTTTGCAATATATATTTTGGGCTGAGAATACATGCGCTGTTTTATAAATGTTTTACGAAATAGGCACAAGTACTAAAACTAATTCTACGTGGGTTTAAACCAGAAATATACCCTTAGCTTGGTAACATTAAACTACTTGTCTATGTACGGTAGGCGAGAATCCTAAAGATAGATCTATTGGGCCTGACAAACCCCATCCTGACTATGGGATGCTTTAGTACTTCGAGGTTATTTTAAACACACCTGATCTGGTGTACTTCAAAGGGTAAAACATGAACGTTAAGGCTTGTTACCGGGTGCCTACAACTTATAGAATACTTTTATACACTTGCGAGTGTACGGATATTTATAGAAACTGAAATCTTGTGGTCTATTACTATTACGGAAATGATGGATTATGATAAACTAATGAACTCACCAACCTTTTGGTTGACACTTTAAAGCCTGTTTATTCTCAGGTATTAAAGAAATCTTCCGCTGTGCATTAGCTCATTTTAAGGATATTACTTGGAGTCATTCAAGACATACTTTGAAAGACGTTGCATTCGAGTCGTTGAGTTCATCAAGATTAATATTAAGTCAATTATAGTTGGATGTAATATGAAATGGTATGCATGCCGTCAATTTTTGATGTAAAGAAAGTTTGTCTTTTAAAAACGAATGCAATGTTTGTAAAACGTATCATATAGAGGTCAAATACCTCGCGATGTAATCAACTATTGTGAATCGTTTATAATGTATATGAACGGGTCCTTTCAGACAAAATAAAGGTTATGGTTTGTTTTAAAAATCGAATGCAGTCTTTGAAAAAACGTCTCATATAGAGGTCAAAACCTCGCTACGAAATCAATTAATATGAAACATTTATAATCATTATGAACGGGACATTTCAGTGCATTTGCTCATTTTAGAGATATTACTTGGAGTCATTCATGACATATTTTAAAAGACGTTGCATTCGAGTCATTGAGTTCATCAAGATTATTATTAAGTTAATTATAGTTGGATATATTATGAAATGGTATGCATGCCGTCAACTTTCAATGTAATGAAAGTTTGTCTTTTAAAAATGAATGCAACGTTTGTAAAATGCATCATAAAGAGGTCAAGTACCTCGCGATGTAACCAAATGTAATGTATTCGTCCAGATGGATTAGGACGGGTCACGACATGTGGTATCAGATCGGTGGTCTTAGCGAACCAGGTCTTGCATTAGTGTGTCTAACTGATAGTTGCTTAGATGCATTAGTGAGTCTGGACTTCGACCGTGTCTGCATGTCAAAAGTTTTGCTTATCATTTTGTGTCGAAAATGTGATGACCCGGGAATTTCCGACCAAATTTAAATTTAATCTTTATATGGTTTCGATATGATAAGCAAAGTTTGTTAAACTGAATCTCAAAAATCTTGAATTGTTCATGTATTCATTTATCCTTTGACTGTGCTCGACGATTCACGAACAATTATTTGTAAATAAATATGTATATATATATGTATGTATATGTATCTTAATTTGAAATTTATAAAATATAAATTAAGTATTTAAAATTAAATATGTAAAATAAAATACAAGATAAGGAAGTGGTTACTAAAATAAATCTATGTATAGATATATATGAATTTTATACAAAATTATTAGATGTATATTGAGGTATATAAAAGTTATAAATATTATGTAATTATTCAATATTATAAATAGTATGAAATATTAATATATTAGATATAATCACAAATTAAGAATATAGTATCATAATATTGTTATTACTTTCATTATAATTAATAATACTAATATCAATGATAGTATTAATTATATTATTATTATTATTATTATTGATATAATTGTGATTAATAAATTCTAATAGTTTTAAGGTTATCATAATAAATATTTCTATTATAAATATTTTTATGAGAAAGATTGAAATTACTAATTATTTATGATTTAAATAAATTGTTGGTTATTATTATCTTTAAAATTATAATTCTTATTATTATGCTTATCATTATTATTATTAAATATTATTAATATTATTATGTTAAAAATAAACATGAAATTAATATATGTAAATATTATTATCAATATTAATAAAATTATTATTATTATTATTATCATTAATAATACAATTATTAACAAATTCACTAAAATTAATATTATTGAGACTTATTATTACTTTTATTATTATTATTATTATTGTTAATATTATTGTTATTAATATTAGTATTCTGATTCTTATTAAAAATAAATGATATTCTAAAAATTAATAATAGATTTATGTTATTAAGTAATATTGCAAAAGTTAATATGATATATACCCATATATATATATATATACAGATATATATATATATATATATATATATATATATATATATATATATATATATATATATATATATATATATATATATATATATATATATATATATATATATCAGATCAGATATATATTAAAAATACAAATATATATATATATATATATATATATATATATATATATATATATACATATATAAATAACAAATAAATATATATTTGCATTATTATATACAGATACATAAAGATATACATATGTATATACAGAAATATATGAAAATAGATATTTACAAAGATAGATACAGATATTTAACTAAATCAGAATTTTTATTGAATTAATAAGTAATAAGATAATTATACGTACGTATGTTTACATAAAGAGTAACCAGATTCAGTTCCACATCTCAATCAAAATAATTGTATCAGATTTTTGTTTGATTCCTAATTTGTTAAACATCTCAATTGATAGTACGATTGATTTCATCTTTTATATTTTTTTTTCAATTATTCTGTACGATGGAGTATTATTGTCCAACCAAATTAGCTACAATACAAATTTCAATCAACTCTGGTTGCTGTAACAAACCCTCACTAACACGCCATATATCTTTAATTTCTGTTAAAGGTCGAAGAAAAACAGAAAAATAAAAAGGGAACGAAACCGTCTCCCTGTTCTTGAACTCAAATTACCATACTCCAAATTCCAAATAAATTTCAAAATCTATGAATGTAGTTTTGTTAGGAATCCTCTATTGAATCTTTCTGTTAAATTTGAGCTCTCAATTCATTCTAACAAATCTAAATTTCGAAGTCAAAGTTTTTACAACAAAAAGTCAAACTTTGTTCATCAATTAAATTCACGTTAACTGTTATGATTTAAGTTCAATTGATGATTTGAAAAGTTTCTATAAGAGTTTTAAAACATTTTTCGTGTTATAACATTTTACCAAAACGAACTCGAAATCAAAGATCAATTTTTTTTCCATTACCAGCAGCGACAGCAGCGAACAGCTATTGCTGTTTCTATTTTTTTTTTCAAGGCCACTTTAATTTCAATTACTCAGTGAATCATTTCTGATATATTTATCAAGTCTTAAAAACGATTTAAAAATCACTGAATCATGTTTGATGATATCTGTGATGGTTCGAATATATGAAGAAAAAGGAAGGAAAATGACACAAAGGTAATAGGGGTTAAATATGTATAGATTCAGTATAGTTTCAGAAAAATTGGATTGGTTCAATGGTTT
This sequence comes from Rutidosis leptorrhynchoides, assembly GCF_046630445.1. Classification (NCBI taxonomy): domain Eukaryota; kingdom Viridiplantae; phylum Streptophyta; class Magnoliopsida; order Asterales; family Asteraceae; genus Rutidosis; species Rutidosis leptorrhynchoides. The sequence continues at coordinate 146,492,840 of NC_092339.1, forward strand.
GGAGTGTCGACGGGTGATCTGATGGTCGTGGGTTCGAGCCTGCACCTGGGCTATTCTTTTTGTTAAAAACACTTTGTGGGGTAGTTCCTTGTCTTTAAAAACTATTACTATTATTTATTATTATCATTAATTTTAAAATTATTATTATTGTCATTTATTAATTATTATTATTATTACAAGTATAGTAGTTGTATGTAGAATTAATATTGTTATTATAATAATTATTATTACAATTTTAGTAATTATACTTATCATTAATATTGTTATTACTAATATTATTATCAATACCAAATATTATTATTATTTAGTATTATTGGTATTATCATTATCATTATTGATTAGTATTATGGTATTATTCAATATTACCAATATTATTATTATTAACATGATTATTAAAGTTAGTGTCATTAATATAGCTTATATAAAATATCATTACTAATATTATTATTAAGTTGTCTTATTCTTAATATTATAAGAAGTATTATTATAAATTATTAGTATTTTCGTAAATATTAACATTATTATCATTTTTAGAACCATTATTAATAACATAAGTATATTAGTAATATTACTCTCATTATTTTTATATTTACTAGTATTAACTTAGTATAAATAGAATTACAGTTTTGATAAACAAGTATATATATATAAATAAAAAGGTAGTTAATACATATAACATCACAACATTTATATTTTTGTATACAAAATGAATATATGAAACCTATATATATGTTATTAAAATAAAAATAATATAACTAATAAAGTTATATATATAACTTTGTTCAATTACAACTATGTATATTAATAAATATACAAATGATATAGGTTCGTGAATCAGAGGCCAACCCTGTATTGATCAATGTCGTCATATGTATTTTCACTACAAAATACAGTACTGTGAGTTTCATTTGCTCCCTTTTTACTCATTACATTTTTGGGCTGAGAATACATGCAAAATGCTTTATTAACTGTTTTACAATATTTATATGCGTGAGTTTCATTACTCCTTTTTTAAATGCTTTTGCAATATATATTTTTGGGACTGAGAATACATGCGATGCTTTATAAATGTTTGATGAAATAGACACAAGTACTTAAAACTACATTCTATGGCTGGATTATTAAACCGAATATGCCCCTTTTTATTAAGTCTGGTAATCTAAGAATTAGGGAACAGACACCCTAATTGACGCGAATCATAAAGATAGATCTATCGGGCCCAACAAGCCCCATCCAAAGTACCGGATGCTTTAGTACTTCGAAATTTATATCATGTCCGAAGGAGGATCCCGGAATGATGGGGATATTCTTATATGTATATTGTGAATGTCGGTTACCAGGTGTTCAATCCATATGAATGATTTTTGTCTCTATGTATGGGACGTATATTTATGAGAAATGGAAATGTGAAATCTTGTGGTCTATTAAATTAATGGAAATAATCGTTTATGATAAACTAATGAACTCACCAACCTTTTGGTTGACACTTTAAAGCATGTTTATTCTCAGGTACGAAAGAAATCTTCCGCTGTGCATTTGCTCATATTAGTGACATTACTTGGAGTCATTCATGACATATTTCAAAAGACGTTGCATTCGAGTCATCGAGTTCATCAAGATCTTTATTAAGTCAATTATAGTAAGATATATTACGAAATGGTATGCATGTTGTCAACTTTCGATGTAATGAAAGATTGTCTTTTCGAAAACGAATGCAATGTTTGTAAAATGTATCATATAGAGGTCAAGTACCTCGTGATGTAAGCAACTGTTGTGAATCGTTTATAATCGATATGGACTTCGTCCGGATGGATTAGGATGGGTCTTCACAGTTGGTATCAGAGCGGTGGTCTTAGCGAACCAGGTCTTGCATTAGTGTGTCTAACTGATAGTTGTTTAAATGCATTAGTAACTCTGGACTTCGACCGTGTCTGCATGTCAAAAGTTTTGCTTATCATTTCTAGTCTGAAATCATCTGCTTATCATCCTTAGGAAATTACCTGCTTATCATTCTTAGTCTAGACATGTCTTACTGCCTTGACTTGCATAGACAATGTATAGATAAATTCGTATCTTAGCGTATCTGATTATTCATATCTTAGCGTATCTGATTATTCATATCTTAGCGTATCTGTTACTGTAGACTTTACCTATCAACTTCTGTAGATTCCTTCGTAACTTATGGGATTTTAGTATGATATATGCATATGTAAATTATGTATTGCAGGGTACTAATCTATATCCTATAATCTATTTCTTATCGAAAATTCTTCATCTGATTGTACAAGATGAATCCCTCAGCCAGTTCGAATTCCTCGAATTCCGACAGCTATTCCGATATGGAGTTTCACGTAAGCTGCGAAAAGCAGTGTCACCAGAATGAATCAACCAATCAGCCATCCCCAATTCATCTGATGGGTTCGTAGTCGACTTAATCAATGGAGACGCGAAGAAGGCGATCCTTTCACCAACCGAATTTACCTCTTGGCGATGAACCTGAAACACTTACCGACGAACCTGTTTGTAATACCATTTTCTCTCTCATTTCCAGAGTATCTCATCACGATTATATACTATCTCAGAATCTAAACCTCATTCATCCGCTCGTCCGAACCGACAATCATCCTGGTATAATAGAAGAAGTCAACGAGCTTCGCGCCCGAGTTGTAGCCTTGTAAAATATGGTGCAAAACATACCAGCTTTAGCAACATCACCAGCACCAACAGTACCATCAGTAACAATACCCGTACCATCAACAACACACGCTTCAACATCTCATTCTGTACCTCGATTATAATCATCATACTACATATCGTTCTACATCAATTATCTTCGTTCGACATGGCGATTATGTAATCTCTAATGTTTTAGAGATTATGTATTCTAGTTATAACGGTAAATCAAATGAGATTAATATTATATTAACTCATTGAATCTATGATTACATCCGAAGAAAATATATATGTAAGTATATTTTCATAAAGATTGTAATTAAAAATTCTTTCGTACAAACTGTTAATGGTGAAAATATTTTAACGGGTAGGTAATACCCGAGGAATATTTAGATTTCACTTTAATAGGTTATACTGTACATTCTTCGAATCTGATTCAACATCCATTTACTATCCTACTTACATCTACATAGATACGAATCCGTTTATCGCAGAATAACCATATTCATCCAATTTCATATTTGGATTTTGATTTTTCAGAATCCCACAAGTGGCATAATGAAGAAATAATGGACACAATAAAAATTGATTAGAAACAGACTAATTAACAATATGAAAAAAAAAATTGTTAAGAATCCACGCTAACTGTTTCCAGCTAACTGTTCCTAGCTAACTGTTAATTCCGTATTATATTTTATTTATCGCAATTTACATTCTCGCAATTTTATTTATCGTCATTTAATTTCTGTTATTTACTTTACGCACTTTATTTATCGTTATTTAATTTCTGTTATTTATTTTACGCACTTAAAATATCGGGACACGTATACAAGGTTTTGACATATCATATCGACGCATTTATATATATTATTTAAAATAACCATAGACACTCTATATGCAGTAATGAGTGAGTTCTCTATACAGGGTTGAGGTTGATTTTACAATAATATATATAATTTGAGTTGTGATCGAGTCTGAGATGTATACGGGTCACGACACGTATTAATTAATTTGAAAATTATATATTGCTAACTGTGGACTATCAATTGAGGACCACCAACATTGAACAATTAAAATGAATTAAAATATTAATTATAACATAAGAAACTAAACAATTCTTCAAGTTTGCCACTTGATTTCATCTTAAATCTCATTTCTATCTCGTCGATTACAATCTGCATTCAAACCTTTCATAATTCTTGAAAACACCTCAATCGAGAGGATAAACTAACCGCACTCCATCTACGGAAGAAAAGGTTGATGCATATAGTCATGCACCTGAAAAACTCTCGGCAACTGAGTAAACGTTTAAAACGTAGCTATGCTAATTTCTTAGTGTTATTATTACCCAAAATAACTTGGAAATCCCTTTCAAAATAGTCAATTTTGTCACAGCTTCAGCAAGACAACTTCGACTTTTCATACGAAACAACCTTATTATAACGTTGATATATACGCGTGTTCTTTTATTGTTACCAGAGAACCTTTCATGTTCCACCTTATTACCATCAGCGTTTAATCATCAAAAAACACAATTCTTCTGAAACCACCTCGGGTTAATAATCGATGATTCAGATATCATAGCATTAAATGCAGAGGAAACAAAAAAATGGTAGATGGTCTAAATGGCCAAAAGTTTGATGATAAAGAAAGGAGTGTTAGGAACGCTCGATAGAAAAATTGGGCATTGAAAAATAGATTGAGCTACCCATGAAGGAGACCAAGGACAAATACAATGACCAAACCCTATATTCAAAGGATTCAGGTAATTCTGGATCCGTTAAAGTCTTTAGTGAATATCTTGCTCCTTACTCTAAACCCTTGCAGACAATAGTTTCTATCATCCTCTAATCTTAGATATTCTAAGATATCATCGTATCTTTCATTATAAATATCCTCCATATTTCTGAAGATATTTTTATAATTATTTTTATCTGAAATCATTAATCTCTTCGTGTTATCGGTGTTACATCATATAGAAACTGTTAGTTTCTATATTCTGTAAACTTTCGAATTTAAAATATGAATGTTATTGAAGTAATGTTGGGAACTGATGCATGAGTTAGTATAATATAATGACACTTGATCAACGTGATTATATTACAGTAAGTCATGCTGAGTTTCTAATGGAACGTGATGATTCACAGATCATAACGTCATCATGTCCCATGTTACAAAACTCTTTCATTCTGCTTAACTTCTGAACATATCAAGAAAATATATTCTTGATAGTTACAATATCAGCGGTTCGGGTAATTTGACAAATCAAATCGTACGATTTCGTTCTTTCTTGTTTAAAACATTAAATTCATTCAAAACTCCACATTTAGGAATTCTGGATCATTATTTGCTTGATTTAAAGTCAGGAAGAGAAAACAAAAGAATGAAGATCTGAAATATATGAGAGTACAAATCACAGTAAATTGGAGAGAGTATTAACTGTGGATGTCAATAATTACAGAAGGACGGAAGCAGAGACATCGAAATAGAAAGGAAGATATAAAACCCAACAACAACTCAGAAGTTACAAACTGTGGATATTAATACAAATAGCAATATAAAGGCACGGTATAATTAAGAAAAGTATCAACCCAAGAGCATAGTAGAAGTAGACAGATTCCTCCGGTGATAGATGAAAAAGGAGAATGATCAATATGAAAGTAAGGAATATATCCAGAATTAAAACTGGATGAAGCATATTAATTGATGATTTAGAAGAATGAATTAAAATATAAAAATTGGAAGTGATGGGAAATAATGAAACGGAAGAAGTTCATTTATAGTGAAAATACCAGACAAGAGCAATCGAGACAGGTGATCGCATTTAATTATAGAGATCTTATTTCCCATAAATCCCGAAGAATCGGATTTTATAGATTTTCAAGATTTTCTTTAAATCTCTTGAATTCCGGAATTTAACCAAGGCAATGTCAAAAGTTAAAACGAAACTTCATTTATTCATTTCACTCTTTTGTGATAGCTTCATTCGTGCTCTTCGAATAATTGAATTATTTTATCTGTATTATTCAATAATGATAAAAACTCTATTTATCAGCTCATATTCATCAGTAAAACATATTTATTGTTAGCCATGACGACCTCACTCAAATTTCGGGACGAAATTTCTTTAACGGGTAGGTATTGTGATGACCCGAGAATTTTTGACCAAATTTAAATTTAATCTTTATATGGTTTCGACGCGATAAGCAAAGTCTGTTAAACTGAATCTCAAAAATCTTGAATTGTTCATGTATTCAATTATCCTTTGACTGTGCTCGACGATTCACGAACAATTGTTTGTAAATAAATATGTATATATATATGTATGTATATGTATCTTAATTTGAAATTTATAAAATATAAATTAAGCATTTAAAATTAAATATGTAAAATAAAATACAAGATAAGGAAGTGGTTACTAAAATAAATCTATGTATAGATATATATGAATTTTATACAAAATTATTAGATGTATATTGAGGTATATAAAAGTTATAGATATTATGTAATTATTCAATATTATAAATAGTATGAAATATTAATATATTAGATATAATCACAAATTAAGAATATAGTATCATAATATTGTTATTACTTTCATTATAATTAATAATACTAATATCAATGATAGTATTAATTATATTATTATTATTATTATTATTATTGATATAATTGTGATTAATAAATTCTAATAGTTTTAAGGTTATCATAATAAATATTTCTATTATAAATATTTTTATGAGAAAGATTGAAATTACAAATTATTTATGATTTAAATAAATTGTTGGTTATTATTATCTTTAAAATTATAATTCTTATTATTATGCTTATCATTATTATTATTAAATATTATTAATATTATTATGTTAAAAATAAACATGAAATTAATATATGTAAATATTATTATCAATATTAATAAAATTATTATTATTATTATTATCATTAATAATACAATTATTAACAAATTCACTAAAATTAATATTATTGAGACTTATTATTACTTTTATTATTATTATTATTATTATTATTGTTAATATTATTGTTATTAATATTAGTATTCTGATTCTTATTAAAAAAATGATATTCTAAAAATTTATAATAGATTTATGTTGTTAAGTAATATTACAAAAGTTAATATGATATATACCCATATATATATATATATATATATATATATATATATATATATATATATATATATATATATATATATATATATATATATACATACAGATATATATATATATATATATCAGATCAGATATATATTAAAAATACAAATACTGATATATAGATAAAAACAAATATATATATATATATATATATATATATATATATATATATATAAATAACAAATAAATATATATTTGCATGATTATATACAGATACATAAAGATATACATATGTATATACAGAAATATATGAAAATAGATATTTACAAAGATAGATACAGATATTTAACTAAATCAGAATTTTTATTGAATTAATAAGTAATAAGATAATTATACGTACGTATGTTTACACAAAGAGTAACCAGATTCAGTTCCACATCTCAATCAAAATAACTGTATCAGATTTTTGTTTGATTCCTAATTTGCTAAACATCTCAATCGATAGTACGATTGATTTCATCTTTTATATTTTTTTTTCAATTATTCTGTACGATGGAGTATTATTGTCCAACCAAATTAGCTACAATACAAATTTCAATCAACTCTGGTCGATGTAACAGACCCTCACTAACACGCCATATATCTTTAATTTCTGTTAAAGGTCGAAGAAAAATAGAAAAATAAAAAGGGAACGAAACCGTCTCCCTATTCTTGAACTCAAATTACCATACTCCAAATTCCAAATAAATTTCAAAATCTATGAATGTAGTTTTGTTAGGAATCCTCTATTGAATCTTTCTGCTAAATTTGAGCTCTCAATTCATTCTAACAAATCTAAATTTCGAAGTCAAAGTTTTTACAACAAAAAGTCAAACTTTGTTCATCAATTAAATTCGCGTTAACTGTTATGATTTAAGTTCAATTGATGATTTGAAAAGTTTCTATAAGAGTTTTAAAACATTTTTTGTGTTATAACATTTTACCAAAACGAACTCGAAATCAAAGATCAATTTTTTTTTCCCATTACCAGCAGCGAACAGCTATTGCTGTTTCTATTTTTTTTTTCAAGGCCACTTTAATTTCAATTACTCAGTGAATCATTTCTGATATATTTATCAAGTCTTAAAAACGATTTAAAAATCACTGAATCATGTTTGATGATATCTGTGATGGTTCGAATATATGAAGAAAAAGGAAGGAAAAGGACACAAAGGTAATAGGGGTTAAATATGTATAGATTCAGTATAGTTTCAGAAAAATTGGATTGGTTCAATGGTTTGGAGTGTCGATGGGTGATCTGATGGTCGTGGGTTCGAGCCTGCACCTGGGCTATTCTTTTTGTTAAAAACACTTTGTGAGGTAGTTCCTTGTCTTTAAAAACTATTACTATTATTTATTATTATCATTAATTTTAAAATTATTATTATTGTCATTTATTAATTATTATTATTATTACAAGTATAGTAGTTGTATGTAGAATTAATATTGTTATTATAATAATTATTATTACAATTTTAGTAATTATACTTATCATTAATATTGTTATTACTAATATTATTATCAATACCAAATATTTTTATTATTTAGTATTATTGGTATTATCATTATCATTATTGATTAGTATTATGGTATTATTCAATATTACCAATATTATTATTATTAACATGATTATTAAAGTTAGTATCATTAATATAGCTTATATAAATATCATTACTAATATTATTATTAAGTAGTCTTATTCTTAATATTATAAGAAGTATTATTATAAATTATTAGTATTTTCGTAAATATTAACATTATTATCATTTTTAGAACCATTATTAATAACATAAGTATATTAGTAATATTACTCTCATTATTTTTATATTTACTAGTATTAACTTAGTATAAATAGAATTACAGTTTTGATAAAAAAGTATATATATATATAAATAAAAAGGTAGTTAATACATATAACATCACAACATTTATATTTTTGTATACAAAATGAATATATGAAACCTATATATATGTTATTAAAATAAAAATAATATAACAAATAAAGTTATATATATAAGTTTGTTCGATTACAACTATGTATATTAATAAATATACAAATGATATAGGTTCGTGAATCCGAGGCCAACCCTGCATTGTTCAATGTCGTCATATGTATTTTCACTACAAAATACAGTACTGCGAGTTTCATTTGCTCCCTTTTTACTCATTACATTTTTGGGCTGAGAATACATGCAAAATTCTTTATTAACTGTTTTACAATATTTATATGCGTGAGTTTCATTACTCCTTTTTTAAATGCTTTTGCAATATATATTTTTGGGACTGAGAATACATGCGATGCTTTATAAATGTTTGACAAAATAGACACAAGTACTTAAAACTACATTCTATGGCTGGATTATTAAACCGAATATGCCCCTTTTTATTAAGTCTGGTAATCTAAGAATTAGAGAACAGACACCCTAATTGATGCGAATCCAAAAGATAGATCTATAGGGCCCAACAAGCCCCATCCAAAGTACCGGATGCTTTAGTACTTCGAAATTTATATCATGTCCGAAGGAGGATCCCGGAATGATGGGGATATTCTTATATGTATATTGTGAATGTCGGTTACCAGGTGTTCAATCCATATGAATGATTTTTGTCTCTATGTATGGGACGTATATTTATGAGAAATGGAAATGTGAAATCTTGTGGTCTATTAAATTAATGGAAATGATTGTTTATGATAAACTAATGAACTCAACAACCTTTTGGTTGACACTTTAAAGCATGTTTATTCTCAGGTACGAAAGAAATCTTCCGCTGTGCATTTGCTCATATTAGTGACATTACTTGGAGTCATTCATGACATATTTCAAAAGACGTTGCATTCGAGTCATCGAGTTCATCAAGATCTTTATTATGTCAATTATAGTAAGATATATTACGAAATGGTATGCATGTTGTCAACTTTCGATGTAATGAAAGATTGTCTTTTCAAAAACGAATGCAATGTTTGTAAAATGTATCATATAGAGGTCAAGTACCTCGTGATGTAAGCAACTGTTGTGAATCATTTATAATCGATATGGACTTCGTCCGGATGGATTAGGACGGGTCTTCACAGAAAATTACCTACTTATCATCCTTAGGAAATTACCTGTTTATCATTCTTAGTCTAGACACATCTTACTACATTGATTGCATGAATAGTGTATAGACAAAATTCATATCTTAGCATATCTGCTAATTCATATCTTAGCGTATCTGTTACTGTAAACTTTTCCTGACAGCTTTCTGAAAATTCCTCCGTAATCTACAAAATCTTTTGTTCTATATATATAGATATTCTATGTAATTAGAATACCATCCAATATTCGAAAATCATTTCCTATCGAAAAATCCTTTACTCAATCGTACGAAATGGAACTCGTCACTAGTTCAAGTTCTTCGGAACCCGACAGCTATTCCGATATGGATGCTCACCTAAGCTCCGGAAGCAGCGTCACCAGAATGAATCAACCAATTAGCCATCCCCAATTCATCTGATGGGTTCGTAATCGACTTAATCAATGGAGACAAGAAGAAGGTGATCCTTTCCATCAACCGAAATCACCTCTTGGTGAAGAACCTGAAGCACTTACCGGCAAACGTATTTTTAATACCATTTTCTCTCTCATTTCTGGAGTATCTCGCCACGACTATATCACAAGCCAGATTCTAAACCTTATTCATTCGCTCGTTCCTACCGAAAATCATCCCGGAGTAATAAAGTCAACGAGCTTCGCGCCCGAATTGTAGCCTTGGAAAATATGGTGCAAAACGTTCCAGCTTCAGCAACATCAACGACATCAACAGTACCACTAGCAACAACACAAACCACAACAACACACGCCTCAACATCACAATCTGTACCTCGAGCATAATCATCGTTCTACATGACGTTCTACATCATTTATCTTCGTATGACATGACGATTATGTAATCTCTAATGTTCTAGAGATTATATATTCTTGTTCTAATGGTAAATCAAATGAGTTTAATATCATATTGACTCATTAAATCCATGATTACATCTGAAGAGAATATATATGTAAGTATATTTTCATAAAGATTGTAATTAAAAATTCTTTTGTACAAACTGTTAATGGTGAATATATTTTAAAGGGTAGGTAATACTCGAGAAATATTTAGATTTCGCATTAATAAGTTACACTGTACATTCTTCGAATCAGATTCAACATTCATTTACTATCCTACTTACACCCACAGATATACGTATCCGTTCACCGCAGAATAACCATTTTCATTCAATTTCATATTTGGATTTTGACCTATCAGAATCCAACAAGTGTCATAATGAAGAAAACATTGGATAAAAATAAAATTTGTTAGAAACAAACAATTTAACTACGAGAAGAATTTTGATAAGAATCCACACTAACTCTTCCTAGCTAACTGTTCCTAGCTAACTGATTAATTCCGTATTACATTTTATTTATCGCAATTTATTTATCGCAATTTAATTATCGCAATTTATTTATCGCAATTTAAATTCTCGCAATTTTATTTATCGTCATTTAATTTCTTTTATTTATTTTACGCACTTTAAATATCGGGACACGTATATAAGGTTTTGACATATCATGTCGACGCATCTATATATATTATTTGGAATCACCATAGACAATCTATATGTAGTAATGCTTGAGTTAGCTATACAGGGTTGAGGTTGATTCTAAATAATATATATACTTTGAGTTATGATCGAGTCTGAGACATGTATATAACTGGTCACGACACGTAATAATTAATTCGAATATTATATATTAAACTATATATGAATTGTGGACTCCTAACTATGGACTAATGACATTGGACAATTAAAATGAATTAAAATATTGATTATAACATATGAAACTAAACATTTCTTCAAGTTTGCCACTTGATTTCATCTTAAACCTCATTTGTATCTTGACGATTACAATCCGCGTTCAAACCCTTCATGATTCTTGAAAACACCTCAATCGAGAGTATGAACCAACCGCACTTCATCTACGGAAAAAAAGATTGATGCATATAGTTATGCACCTGAAAACACTAGGAACCTGAGTAAACGTTTAACATGTATCTGTGCTAGCTTCTTTGGCATTGTTATTACCGAAAATAACATTGCGATTCTTTTTCAAATTAGCCAATTTTGTCACAGCTCCAGCAAGTCAACTTTGACTTTTCATTCGGGTTAGCCTTATTATAACTTTGATATATAAGTTTGCTTTTCGTCATCGTTACCGGAGAACCTTTTATATTCCACCATATTACCAGCAGACTTACCAGCAACCTCGTTGCTCCTTGGATTAAATCTCTCCGACAAATCACTATATTTATCTATTAAAGTCTTATCATGAACTCATCAGCATCTTGTAACGATAATTACCATACCAAATACTGTGAGGCATCAATCGAGAATCTCTAATTTCTCAGCGATTCTACGACAACAATTATATATATATATATATATATATATATATATATATATATATATATATATATATATATATATATAACTTCTATCTCCTGGATTTACGAAACTTCAATTCTGAATTTCTGAAAAGCGCCTTAGTCTATGAATCAGTTTTCTAAATTTTGAAAAAGCTGATGAAATCTTTAGCGAATACCTTGCAACTGACTCTAAACCTTTACGGACAAATCTTCTTCATCATCCATCGATATAAGAAATTCTAAGATATCATCGTATCTTTCATTATAACTATCCTCGATATTTCTTAAGATATTTTCATAACTATTTTTATCTGAAATCATTTATCTTTTTGCAATATCGGTGTTACATTAGAAAGGAAACTGTTTTAGTTTCTAAATTCTGGAAAAAATTCAAATTTAAAATATGAATGTTTTTGAAGTAGTGTTGGGAACTGGAGCATGAGTTAGTATAATATAATGACACTTGAACAACGTGATTATATTACAGTAAGTCATGCTGAGTTTCTAATAGAACTTGATGATTCACAGACCATACCGTCATCAGGTGCCTTATTACACGACTCTTACATTCTACTTAATCTTTAAATTATCAAGAACATATTTTCTTGATAGTTCTATCTTTTCCCTTGGATTCCGGAATACAACAGTGACTACGTTAAAAGTTAAATCTCTATCTCAATCTTTTGTGATAGCTTCACTCATACTCTTCGAATAATCGAATTGTTTTATCCATATTACTCAATGATGATAAAACTCAATTTATCAACTCATATTCGTCATGAAAACATTTTTATTGTTAGCCATGACCACCTCACTCAAATTTCGGGACGAAATTTCTTTAACGGATAGATACTGTGACGACCCGGGAAATTCTAATCAAATTTAAACTTAATCTTTATATGGTTTCAACACGATAAGAAAAGTCTGTTAAACTAAATCTCAAAAATTTTGAACTATTTCAGATATCTATTTGACCTTCGACTGTTCTCGACGATTCACGAACTATTGTCTGTAAACAAAAATGTAAATATAAATATAAGAATATATATATAATAAATAAGATATAAAATAATTAAGTTGTACTTAAAATAAAATTTAAATGATAGATAAATTAGTATAATATGTATATTATAATATTTATATAAAAATTTATTATTCAATATAAGTTACTATATACATATATAATTATTAAACATTACATAATTAATAAATTATAATATTAAAGGTAATTCTAAATTAAAATATAGTTATTATATTAATATTTTACTAATATTAATATCAAAATTATTAATATTATTAAAATTATAATATGAAATTTGATATAAATTATTATGTTATTATTGTTATTAATGTTATCATTGATAATATTAATAATATTATAACTAGTATTATTATTAGTATTAGTATTCTTAATAAAACTTAAAAACATCATCAGTAAATATATACAGTTATATATATAAGAGTTAAATAAAGGAATACAGTTATATATAATTTACTGACATAATAAAATGCGTATCTATCACGATCAATTTATCTTAGTTCCTACTCATGATTTGTACTATATCTATTCTATATCGAATTCACTTTAACTAAGAAACAAATTCTGTTAAGAATCCCTGTTTGCTTTTAAGTTTTCTTGTTGTTATTGATTTTTCTGTTCTTGGCTCTATCTGATGTATTATGAGTCGACAACCAGATTTGTTTTATAAATGAATTAGTTTCAGATATTATGAATCAATATATCCACTACCATTATCAATTACATCTTCAATTTGGAAATTTAAAACAGAAAAATTAAAAGAAAACCCGATTTACCCTGTTCTTGAGTATTTTTAGCCAAACTTCGAATTTGAGTCTTATTTAAAAATCTATAAATGCAATTGTGTTTGAAATCTCCTATCTAAACTCTCTGCAAAGTTTCAAATTTCAATTTCAATCATCGAGTTCGAATTTTGAGGTCAAACTTCAATTTCAAAAAGTCAATAAATGTGTTCATCAAGAAATTCGAACGCTGTGAGTTGTCTTTGGATCAATTAAGTATTCAGAAAGTTTCTAATGAAGTTTTAGAGTATAATTCGTGTTGTAATCATAACCCAAAACGAGCTAGATTTCGAAATCAATTATTGAGTTTCTTTTTCCATCGCGGATAACAGCAGGTTGTTTTTAAATTTTCTTTTCTGTTTTTCTTATTAATCAATTACTTCACTTTATAGATTCTTGTTTGTTTACAAAGTCTTAAATCTTAAGTGGTAAATCATTATATGATTTTGGTATCTTTGGTCGACTGGATTCAGTGAAGAAGAAGGTATAACACAGAAAGTACAGTTAAATAAATATGGTTTGTGTTTAATTCAGAAAAACTGATATAGCTAAATGGTTAAGGGGTGTTTTGGTTGAGCGTGTGGTCACGGGTTCGAACCCGTCTTTGTGCAATTCTTTTTAAAGAGGATTTAGAAGGTAGTTTCATTTTTTTTTATATAAAAACTATTATTTCTATTATTATTATTGTTATTGTTATTGTTATTGTTATTGATTATTATTAGCATTATTAATAATTATTGCGGTTATGATGAAAATCATTATCATTACTAATATTAATTATGACTATCATTATCACTAATATAATTGAAATTATTAATATTACTGTTATTACTAAGTATTATCGATAAGTATTATCAGTATCATTTTATGGTTATCAGTATTATTATTATTATCGTTATTACTAAAAGTATTATTACTGTAAAACAATCACTTTTATTAAAATTAGTAATATCATTATCATTATTAATTTTACTAAGTATCATTATTAATAATATTAGTATTAGAATTATCGTCTAAACACCATTATTATTATTAATATTAATACGATTATTAAAATTTCTATTAAAACTATAATTATTATTAAAATTACTATTACTATTATTGTTAAAAAAATATTATTTTTATCATTTTATTTTATCATTTGTGTTAAAATTATCAACTTTATTAAAATTATTATTATTATTTTCATTGTTATTATTACTAGTAGTATTATCATTTAGATTATTATTAGTATTACTAAAATTATCATGATATTAAAACTATCTGTTTAATTAGAAATTAAAATTATTATCATTATTATTTTTATGACAAATGAATATTATACATGTAAGAATATATTTGTAATAAATATAAGTATGTATTAATCTTATTAACTAATGTTATATAAATATTCATATATAATAAATTAAGTGCTCTTAAAATAA
Organism: Rutidosis leptorrhynchoides; assembly: GCF_046630445.1. NCBI lineage: Eukaryota > Viridiplantae > Streptophyta > Magnoliopsida > Asterales > Asteraceae > Rutidosis > Rutidosis leptorrhynchoides. The sequence continues at coordinate 146,508,357 of NC_092339.1, forward strand.
TACTAATCAGATAAATATATATATAATATATAACTTAAAGATATAATGTATGAACTTGTTCGATTACGATTATATGTGTTAATAAATATACAAATGATATAGGTTCGTGAATCCGAGGCCAACCCTGCATTGTTCAGTTGTTCAATGCCGTCATATGTATTTTTACTACAAAATACAGTATTGTGAGTTTCATTACTCCCTTTTTATATATATTTTTGGGACTGAGAATACATGCGCTGATTTTATTAGTATTTTACGAAATAGACACAAGTGATCAAAAACTACATTCTATGACTGGATTATGAATATTGAATATCACCCCTTTTTAGCTTGGTAACCTAATAATTAGGAAACGGGTATGGCCCCTAATTGACACGAATCCTAAAGATAGATCTATGGATCTCGACAAGTCCCATCCGGGGTACGGATGCTTTAGTACTTCGAGATTATTATTATTATACAGACAAGAGGTTCTGTTTGGGGATATTCTATGCATTAAAGTTAAGTCGGTTATCAAGCGTTCACCATATGAATGATTTTTAATTCGCGGGTTATGCGTATTATTTTATACTCGGGTTACGTGTACAATTAAATATATGAAATCTTGTGGTCTATTAAAATGATGAAAATGAATGATTATGATAAACTAATGAACTTACAAACCTTTTGGTTGACACTTTAAAGCATGTTTATTTTCGGGTATGAAAGAAATCTTTCGCTGTGCATTTTCTCATTTTAGAGATATTACTTGGAGTCGTTCATGACATATTTCAAAAGACGTTGCATTCGAGTCATTGAGTTCATCAAGATTCTTATTAAGTCAATTATAGTTGGATATATTATGAAATGGTATGCATGCCGTCAACTTTCAATGTAATGAAAGTTTGTCTTTTAAAAACGAATGCAATGTTTGTAAAATGTATCATATAGAGGTCAAGTACCTCGCGATGTAACCAAATGTAATGTATTCGTCCAGATGGATTAGGACGGGTCACGACAGGGTTTATATTTGTTTGATGAATATGATGTGAATGTTTTAGGTATGACTTGTAATGTGTGTGTTCATTTTGTTTCTGCTCATTTGTGGCATGCAAGACTTGGTCATCCACCTGATCAAGTTTTGAAAGTTTTAAAAAACAAACTTGATATTAAAGACTTTAAGGAAAACTGTCCCTGTGATATTTTCCAAAAGGCAAAACAAACCATGGAACCCTTTCCTCTTGGTGATCACAAATCACAAGGGTTAGGTGATTTAATCCATTTGGATCTTTGGGGTCCATTTAAAATTCAAAGTAGAGAAGGTTATAAATATTTTCTAACCATTGTTGATGATTTCTCAAGAGCTGTTTGGACTTTTTTGCTGAAAACAAAAGAAGATACTTTTGATAATATACAGTCATTTATTAATCTAATTAAGAATCAATTTAATAAAAATGTTAAAATAATCAGAAGTGACAATGGAACTGAATTTGTTAACAATAAAATGAATAATTTCATAAAACTTAATGGAATTGTGCATCAAACATCTTGTGCATATACTCCACAACAAAGTGGCATAGCTGAGAGGAAACATATGCACTTGCTCAATGTAGCAAATGCTCTTATTTTTCAAGGGGGTTACCTTTGAATATGTGGAGTGATTGTATCTTAACCTCTTGCTATTTGATTAACAGAACTCCTTCAAGTGTGCTCTCTGGAAAAACTCCTTATGAATGTGTTTTTAAAAAGGACCCTAGTCTCTCTCACTTAAGATGTATTGGTTGTTTATGTTATGCAACTGTTTTGAATCTAGAAAATAAGTTTTTAAGCAGGTCTTTTAAATGTGTTTTGATTGGTTTTGGTAATGTTCAAAAGGGTTATAAGCTCTTAAATTTAGAAAACATACGTGTTTTTTTCAAGAAATGTAAAGTTTTATGAAAATATTTTTCCTCTGAAGTCAAAACTTGTTGACAATAGTTTGAGGTGATTCTTCTTCTTATAAAGAAAATTGTATGTTTTTTGACAAATTTTTTTCAAATGACCAAGACATCAAAAGACTCAATGATGAAGGGAGAACTGCATATGATGATGAAGGTAGTAGTACAAGTGGCTACATTAATAAACATAGTCCTACTAGAAATAATCCTTCTAGTAGTGATAATGTGACTAATGAAGGTCAGAGTACTTCTGAAACTTCCATGGATAAAATATGATCATCTCCTGAGGGCAACACTTTACAAATAAACAATTTAGAAGTCCTGGTCACATTCAGTCTATAAGAAGATCTTCCAGAGAGTCTGTTTTACCTAAAAGATTTGATGATTTTGTTATTGAAGGTAAAGTCAAATATGGGATTGAAAAAGTGGTTAATCATTCATTTCTAAATCAAGAAAATAAATGCTTCACTTCTAATCTTAACAAGTCTTATAAACTAAAAACTTATTTTGAAGCATCAAAAGATAGCAATTGGGTTGAGGCCATGAATCAAGAAATTAAAGCACTTAACAGAAACAATACATGGATTATAGCAGACTTACCTGCTAATAGAAAGCCTATAGGATGTAAATGAGTTTATAGGATTAAATATAAGTCAAATGGAGAAGTGGATAGATATAAAGCTAGGCTTGTAGCCAAAGGCTACAGTCAAAAGGAAGGTATAGATTATGAAAAAACATTTTCTCCTGTTGTGAAACATGTTACTGTTAGATGCATAATTACTTTGGCTGTGCAAAATGATTGGCCACTTTATCAATTGGATATAAATAATGCATTTATTTATGGAGATTTACATGAGGAAATTTATATGAAGTTACCTGAAGGATATTTTTCTAAAAATGAAACTAAAGTTTGTAAGTTGATTAAATCACTCTATGGTTTACAATAAGCCCCAAGACAGTAGAATTCTACGTTGAATTCTGCTTTGGTTGAGCATGGTTTTAAACAGAGTGTCTGTGATTATTCTTTGTATGTTAAAGCTAATAATGATGTCTTTATAGCTTTACTTGTTTATGTGGATGATATTGTTGTTAATGGAAATAACTTAAAGGAAATTGAAAATTTTAAAAGTTTTCTGAAAACAAAGTGTATGATTAAAGATCTTGGATCTTTAAATTACTTTCTTGGTATTGAAGTTTTATTAAATGACAAGGGTATTTGTATGAATCAAAGGAAATATTGTCTTGAATTGTTAAATGATTATGGAATGCTTTGGTGCAAACCTTTTGGCACTCCAGTTGAACCTAATCTGAATGTTGAAAGTGAACCAAATATCAAAGATCCTTTGCTAAAAAATGTTACTGAATACCAAAAACTTGTTGTAAGATTAATCTATTTAACTCTTACAAGGCCTGATATAACTTTTTCTGTGCAAGTTTTAAGTCAGTAAATGCATGCTCCATTAAAATATCATTTGAAGGGTGCTCCTGGAAAAGGGGTACAGTTTGTTAAAAGTGATTCTTTTAAGTTGTATGCATATAGTGATTCTGACTATGCCAAGTGCAAGTTGAATAAAAAATCTGTGACTGGTTAATTGGTATATTTATGTAATTCTTTGATATCTTGGAAAGGTAAAAAACAAGCAACAGTTTCTAGGTCCTCAACAGAGGCTGAATATAGGGCCATGGCATCAACTGCTTGTGAAATTGTTTGAATTATTAATCTGTTAGCTGAGTTAGGTATTATGATTGAGCTTACTGTGAATTTCTTTTGTGATAACAGTTCAGCCTTACAACTTGCAGCCAATCCTATTTTTCATGAAAGAACAAAATATTTTGAAGTGGATGTACATTATATAAGACGCAAAGTGGATGCAGGTGTTATTAATACTTTAAAGATTGTTTCAGATTGTCAGCTTGCTGACATCTTAACCAAAGGTTAAATGTAAGTCAGCATGAACAATTGGTTAAACAATTGGGATTGCTAGACTTGTTTTAAAATAAGTTTGAGGGGGAGTGTTCAAAGTAATATAAGTCAAACTTATTTTGAAACTTCATTTATTTATCATTACTAATTTGTGGTGTTTTCTAGAATAATTGCGGGGTTTATATCTCTTGTTGATTGATTCAGGATGTGTGGTAGCAGCAGGTGTTTGGTTAATCTTTTGTTGATTCAAGATTAAGAGTTTAGAAGTCAAAGATGCTACTACATTGCTAACTTATTTAATTTATGATCATAAATGGGCTACAATTTTAATTTAAAAGTAGTATTGGGCTTATTAATCAGATAAAGAAGCCCAAGTGATGAATAGCCCGTTTATCTTGAGGCCTGGTGCATGTTCTACTATAAAAGCCATTTAATCCCTTGTTAGGTGGCAGATGAGATATTTTTGAGTGTATATTTCTTCTCCTGGGTTATTCGTTTTCTCTCTAGGGTTTCACAATTCAGATCTGGTGTTCTTCCTCTTCATTAAGTGATTTTAGTTTCAATCCACAACATGTGGTTTTGATTGTGAGTTGTTCCTATATTCAATCTTTGTGAATAGAGTTGATTGTTTGTGTTGTATTTTGATTTGTGATTCGTTTCCGGATTGATATGTGGTTGTAATTCTGTGATATTTGGTTAATTAGTGAATGATTATGGTCTCTTTTACATTAGTTTTCAGGTGTAAATTTAATAACGTTACTTTAACATGTTAATTAGCTAAAGCCACTAGCCAATCTAATTTGTCCTTTCAACTTCAGAAAGGCTACAAATTTTCGAATCTAACCTTAATCCCTTCAAGTTTTATTGAATAATAATATTAATATAAATAATAATTCAAGTAATGTGAACTCATGTAGAAAGGTAATTCAACTTTTTAAAGTTGACAAAATCTATTGTGATTTTATTTTCTTGTCTATTAAAACCTTTCCACCAACAGCAAAGACTGATAGGGATATTAAATTAGTGTATTCCCAACCCAAGTCATGTGTGATTTATCCACTAATGTCCAATAAAAACATGTTATAGTTGAATCACTCCATAATTCTTGCTTTGTATAATAGATGTTGGACCATTCTCCACTAGCCTACATCGTTATATAAGACCTCCCATATTCTTAGCCTCATATACAAGTTTCTTTTGTAAAACATCAAAACATAGGCAATGGAGGCAATGAAAGCTCTATCATCTTTTCGATTCGAATTGAAGGTTATGAGTGCAAAAAACATCCAAGTTATTGATTCGAAAGGCTACTTGTTTGTTAGATGCTATCTTCCGACTGGAGATAACAGAAGGGTGCCTTTGGAGAGCAAAAAAATCTCTCCAAACTCAAACGTCTCTTGGAATGAGTCATTCTCCTTTGATTGTTTAGGAACGAAACAACCCATGGACATGATCTTTGATGAAACAATTGTTTTTGAACTTAGATGGAAAACTAGTACAACTAGTACAAATCCATTGTTTACCAAGATCATTGGTGTTAATAGAAATGATGGTGGTTCGAAGGTCTTAGGAAGAGCTGAGGTGGCGTTGAGAAGTATTTTTGAGTCACGAAACATGGAATCGGAGAGATGGGTTGTGATGAGATCAAAAAAAGGTATCGTAAAAGCACCTTCGATCCATCTAGGCATGAAGATTCAAGTGATGCATCCGGTTGTATTAACTAAAGTTGTTCGCAAGTTGAAGAATAAGTGGGATGAAAGGTGTGGGTGCTCTCATGGTCATTGTTGTGAAAATTCATGCATAGATAGTGAAATTGTAGCGATAGGGTTCGCCCTAGATGGTTTTTAGATGAGCGTAATTCATTAGTGAAAATGCTTGCATTAATTAGGAGTAGAGAACGAGAAAAAACTTGCTTGTATAAAAGCTCATTTCCTCTATATACTATTGTGTGCGCCGATCATGTCGTTTCATATTTTATCTGATGTCGTTTTGAACTGCTTAAGTAATATGTTTTCTAATTCATTTACATTATACGGTTGGTTGAGTGGTTGTTTACTTTCAAAATCATTAGTACTCTGAATCAATAATAAGTTTAGTTTTAATACCCAAAAAAAAAAAAAAAAAAAACTCGTGTTCTTCGAACCGTATATATTTTACATATTTAGTACTCCCTCCGTCCCACTACAAGTGTCCACTTATTTTTTGCACACAGTTTTAGGAAATCCCACTAACTTCATTTTCTACCAATCAGAAATCTTCTCTCTCCAGAATAACCACTTTTGATTGGTTGAAACATCAAGTAGACACTTGAAATGGGACATCCCAAAAAAGAAAAGTAGACACTTGAGATGGGACGGAGGTAGTATTATATCTAAAAAATTGATATGTTACATGATAAACAACATTCTAAAGAGAGAGAGACTGAGCCAAAATATAGAAGCAATATACTCCGTAGCTAATAGCTAATTCCCCTGAAAAAAAATACCTTGTTTTAGCGCACATGTTATTGTCAGCATCAATCAATTGTCACTAGGATATTACAAACACAGTAGATGTTAAACGTTTCACTATTTAATGCTTGCTGAGACATCTGATTCAGTTGTAATAAAAAATAACTTGCATATTTTTTCAACCTTATCTTCGAGACAAATCAAAAGGAATCAGGGCTGGTTCTAAAAATTTGGATGCCCAGTACGAACATCTCAAAAATATGTCTCCTGTCCCCCTCAAAATATATTAATAGCACAACACAAATATTTAGGGGTTTGGAACCTACTCAAGTTAGGCGACTCATCCCCACGCCGATTTTTATTTAACAAATACAACTCAAATACACATGTTTGGAACTACAAATCACCAAAAATGATGTCTACGTGCATTTTTTTATGCAAAAACTTCAATCAATTTATCATAATCTACATTTGATAGAAATCTATTTTCAATACTTATAATTGCTAACCCGTTTAACAGTTATTGATTCATTGTACTTCGTAAATAATTCTTGAACAACTTCAATTTTGAAAAACTCCGTTCTGCAGATGCTACAGTGACCGAGACGGTTAGCAAAATCTTGTATGCAAGTAAAACATTTGGAAAAATATTCATTATCTTTGTAAACTCCATAATCTCAAGTAACGTCCACGGCAAATTGGGAGAAAACTGAATCAGATATATAAAATCATGGTGGAGTCATGGAGATTATTTATGGTATTGTATAGAATAGATAAAAATAAATTGATTATCTTGATTTGGGATTTGGGAATCGTCGAATTGATGAGGAGACAGAGGAGTAGAGGACGTTTAGATGCCCCAATAATACGACGAATCAATTTTACTCCGTATTTAGTTTTACTCCAATGATAGTGGGCTCTTTTTTTATTTTTTGTAAAACAATTTATTATTTATATGGGCTAAAATGTTAGGCTTAATGAACCTAGTAGTATATATAAAACTTGACCAATATATGATGCCCTTTGGATTGTGTTTCCTAGGTGCGGTTGCACCTTCAGCCACGCCCAAAGTCCGGCCCTAAAAGGAACCATGTAGCATCCCGAGGTTGCCCGGTCGTTAGGGTCCAAACATTCTTGCAAGAGGTCTCATATTCGAATCTTGATGATTTGTGTACAATAAACTATGAAGGTGATTTGCTCGTCCTTCCGAATAACTTGAACATGAAAACTTAAAAAAATTGAAAAATTGGCCAAGACACACTTTTTTTAAATTCTTCAAACAATATACATTTTTAAAAAAAATGGCAATATACACCATTGGGTCAACCATCATTTTAGTAGATCACAAGTATAGAGTGGTCGATTAAACATTTTTGTAACAACCCCAATTCCGTTTACCAAAAACGAAACACATTTTTTTTTTATGTTAGGTCCCAGTATCCCGTTAATAGTACATAACATTTTCAACTCTGTTTTAACCGAAAACATAATATCATAACGTTACGTTTAACAACTTAATATAACCCTTGGTGCACAAATGACACATTACAAAATCATTTGTAACAATGACCCAATTACACAAAACACGGGTTAATACTCAATAACCCAACCCAATACCAAGAGCATAATCCCGGGGACTACCAAATTCCCAATCCGCGTCCAAATCTTCAAAAGCTACCCCATCGAGCCCAAGCGCTCCTACACATCTAGTCTAACGACTAGCTAGCCTTACAATCACAATACCTGTAAAAAGGTAAACAATGAGAAGGGTAAGCTAACGCTTAGTGAGTGCAATAAGTATACACATGCATATATAATATACCTACTTGCAACCATCTACTCACATACCACAAACATGCTAGCAATATAATATTAGCATACGAACTCCAAGTATAAAGCTAATAACCTCCATTACTGCAACTAGCATAAACAATAGCATATACTCCAAAATATAATATGCTACACTACAATACATACACAAACTACATGGTTAACCATACGCGCGTCATGGTGCTACCGGCTCCGTGGTTCTCACCATACGAAATGCTATGACGCTACCGGCTCCTTGGTTCACGCCACTACACATTTGAGTCATACTCTTTTATAGTGCTACCGGCTCCATGGTTCACACTTCGATGTTACCGGCTCCGTGGTTCACACCTCTTTTTATAGTGCTACCGGCTCTATGGTTCACACTTTGATGTCACCGGCTCCATGGTTCACATCACAACTCGAGTCATACTCTTGTCGAGGCGATACCGGCTCCGCGGTTCACACCTCAACACTCGTTCTATAGTGCTACCGGCTCCGTGGTTCGCACTACAACACACGTACCATGATCCCACCGGCTCCGTGGTTCGCATCATAGCACACTACACATACTATGGTACTTTCGGCTCCGTGGATCATGCCATAGCATATAAATAAATATATACTATATACATACATGCATAAATATCCCACTCACCTTAACGCCTCGATGAAGTGCAATCGAAATCCCGCAACTCGCCAATGGAACGTACCTATTCCGTTTATCACATAATCATCAATACAAACTCATTTGTACTCTCGACCCGCCCAAATGAACAACAAGTGCAAAATACACCCTTTTGCACTTTTAACGCTACCCGAAGGTCCAAAACTAACGAGACTAGTTCCCGCGTTCCTGAAATATGTGACGACTCAGAAATTTCCGACCAAAATTTAAACTTAATCTTTATATGAATTCGACACGATAAGCAAAGTTTGTAATGTTGAGTCTCAAAATTTTTGAACTATTTCATATATTCAATTACCCTTCGACTGTTCTCGACGATTCACGAACAACTATTTGTAAATAGATACATATATATTATATAATAATTTGATATAATATTTGAAATATTATATGATTAAATTTTAGAAATAAATATGTAAAATAATATGCGATATAATGAAAACTATTACTATATATATATATATATATATATATATATATATATATATATATATATATATATATATATATATATATATATATATATATATATATATATATATATATATATATATATATATATATATATATATATATATTTCTTGTAAATATATAAAATTATATTAAATCTAATTGTTTAATAATATATAATATATTTATTTTAGTAATTAAACTTGCTATTTAAAAATGTTTATATATAGAAAGAGAATATATTAAAAATAAGTGGTTTCGAGCCTAATTAATAAACGTCAATAACACTCGGTTGACGTTTCGTTAGTTTTAATATAGATCTAGTACAAGTTTATGAAGATTTAAAATAAAAGTTGAACAGTAAATTGATTACGAAGATTTTAGGTTTGATAAAAATATTTTTACCTTTTTAGTTTAAATATTAGTACTCCGTACATATTAATTGGAACAGAAAATAAATAATTAACTAACATTTTTGATCAGGTTTCAAACAGTTAATGAGTGAAATAATTAAATATATTTAATCTAAAAATTTGAGATTTTTAGGAACACTTTTATACGTTAACTGTTTAGCAATGGACACGATATAGCACAGTCTGTGAAAACTGTCGGTAATTAAAATCCAAATTAATGGCTGCATACTATTTCTAATTGACAATCATACTTCTTTTTATTATTAATTTATATTATTCTTATATTATTGTAATGATTCCCGTGAATCATTGTGATATATATCTTATTATTACTATTTAAAACTGTACATGATAGATAATTTATGATACTGTGTTTGTAGTTATCCTTCTTTAAGATTCCATATATATTCATATATACTTATACGCTAATCAGAGGAGAACAACCTCACCACTCATTGCTTTCACTTCATCACTACCTCCGTCACTACAACCGCCACCATACTCGAACACCATCTCAAGAACAACCACCCTATCACCACCTCTCAATCATCGAACACCCACTTGATGTTTTCTGTCTCTATCATGAAGAAACAACTCGAGAATGATGTGTTACAATTGTGTTTCTGTTTTGAGGTTAGTTCGAGCACCAATCACACTTCCATCACCATTGTAGCAAACCACCCTCACCACTGTTGATCGAAAACCAAACAAATACCACTTTCATCAACCCTCGCCATTTCTCTATATTTTTCTTTTTGAAACCAAAGACTATGAACAACCAATCTATCACCTTCTCTATTTGATCACCACCAGCTTATTTATAAAACACCACCAATTCTACTTCCTGCTTCGGTTAACCACACAACCCAACAAAACCTACAGAAGTCTAATGTTTAGTATATTCAGTTTACTGTTTCGTTCAATCAACAACACTCACCACCACTTGCTATTTAGAACACCACCACCATCGCAGCCTGCAACCGTCGATAGACCCTAGCCTAACCCACCATGAAATCACGGTTCAACCACCCTAAATATGTTGCACTTGATAAGTGCCTATTTCAATCAAAAATAGCTGCTGATGCTATGGTTATTTTTTTTCAACCATTCACTGCTAAACTATCGCTGCTTCTTCATTTGGTTTCTGTTGAAAATAAACGCAACCACATTAACTCATCATTTGAATCTGCAGAAGTAAATCGACATTGGTTTCTAATTTATACTGCATGATTATTTTTTCTCTTTTAACCGAAAGCTAGCACACCAACACCCACTAATGTGGACCCTTGCCTCCACTTGAAACCGTAAATGTATTTTACAATAAAAAAGGACTCATTGTTGGTCAACTGATTTTGGCATCAAACGAGTTAAAACATTCAAAGTGGGTTTTATATGATTGAGCTTCTTTTGCATTAATAAATGGGCTTAGTTCTTGGGCCGAGATCCCATAACAATTACTCTGTTGGGCCGATAACATTTAGGATAATCCTGATGTTGAACGATGATGAAACGAGGTTGAAGAGTAGGTGATAAATATTAACTCTGTGATACATGAGTAATCTTAATGGTGATATAGATGTTGATGTATTTTTTTCATAAAAAAAATGACGAATATGTTGATGATGTGAGATTGTGATTATGATGATGGGGTTGGGGAGGTTTATGATATATAATATGTGCACAAACATGATATTTTGGCTGTTATGATCTTTATGATGATTGTAGTTATGATTTTATGTTAATCAATGATGAAGATGAAATTATGATAGTTTCATATGGGTTAAAATTATATGGAGTATGATTAATTCAAAAAAACTGAAATGGTTCAATGGTTAAAGGTGTTAGTGGTTGAGCGAGTGGTCGCAGGTTCAATCCTTGACTGTGGTATTTCTTTTTAAAAAAAGAAGAAGAAAAAGGGAAAATGGAAAATACGGTTATATGGAATTGATATAGGAATAAATCAGAAAAATGGAATTAGCTTGGATGGTAAAGGAGATGTCGGGTTAGCGGGACGTTGCAGGTTCAAACCCGGACTTGGGCATTTTTTTTAGGGTTACTCCTTTGAGGTAGTTACTTATCTATTCATTTATTTATTAATATTATTATCTTATTATTATTATCTCAACATTATTATTATTATTATTAAACTAACACTAAATATTAAAATTTTGATTATTATTATTATTATCATTATTAGTATGAAAATAATATACTTTATTATTATTTCCATTAATCTTAGCATTAGGATCATTCTATGATTATTAATATTGGTATTATCATTATTATTATTATTATTATTATTATTATTATTATTATTATTATTATTATTATTATTATTATTATTATTATTATTATTATTATTTATTATTATTATTATTATCATTACTAATAAGGTTATCAAATCATTATAAGTATTATTATTAATATTATCATGAGAATCATTATTAATATATAAGTATTGAAATCATTATCATAATTATCGTTAATAGTAATATTAATACTTTTACAGTTATTATTATTAACATCAGCATTATTAGTATCATTAATAGAATTATTAATATTATTATTATCTTTATTAGTAATATTACGTATTATCATTGTTATCATTTTTACCATTACTAATATTATTTTACTATTTTTAACAAACAAACGATATATATATATATATATATATATATATATATATATATATATATATATATATATATATAATACATATAACATAACAAAATTAATATTTTCATATACAAAATGAATATATGAAACATATATATATATTTTTAATATAAAAATAATATAACTAATAAATTTATATATATATATGGGTTCAATTACAACTATGAATATTAATAAATATACAAATGATATAGGTTCGTGAATCCGAGGCCAACCCTGCATTGTTCAATGTCGTGATATGTATTTTTACTACAAAATACAGTATCGTGAGTTTCATTTGCTACCTTTTTAAATGCTTTTGCAATATATTTTTTGGGACTGAGAATACATGCGCTATATTTTTAACTGTTTTACGAAATAGACACAAGTAATTGAAACTACATTATATGGTTGAATGGATCGAAGCCGAATATGCCCCTTTTAGCCTGGTAATCTATGAATTAGGGAACATCACTAATTTTGAGAATTAGTGCACCCCTAATTGACGCGAATCCTAAAGGTAGATCTACGGGAACTAACAACCCACATTCTGGAATTTGGAATGCTTTAGTACTTCGATTTTATCATGTCCGATGGGTGTCCCGGAATGATGGGGATATTCTATATGCATCTTGTTAATGTCGGTTACCAGGTGTTCACCATATAAATGATTTTTATCTCTATGCCGTGCGAAATGCCTGATATGAGATTATATTTATGAGAAATGGAAAAGAAAATCTTGTGGTCTATTATATAATTGGAAATGATTGGTTATGATAAACTAATGAACTCAACAACCTTTTGGTTGACACTTTAAAGCATGTTTATTCTCAGGTATTAAAGAAATCTTTCGCTGTGCATTTGCTCATATTAGAGATATTACTTGGAGTCATTCATGACATATTTCAAAAGACGTTGCATTCGAGTCGTTGAGTTCATCAAGATTATTATTAAGTCAATTATAGTTGGATATATTATGGAATGGTATGCATGCCGTCAACTTTCGAACTTTCGATGTAAAGAAAGTTTGTCTTTTAAAAACGAATGCAATGTTTGTAAAATGTATCATATAGAGGTCAAATACCTCGCGATGTAATCATATGTTATTGTATTCATCCTTATGGATTAGGACGGGTCGTCTCAAAATACCTAAAGACACCACATATAGCCATTAAACACCCACTAGCCCGCATGTTCGCCCAAAAACCCATTTTGACCCTTAACAAAGTCAAATTCTCACATTTGCTAGTTTTGACTCCAAAATGCCATTAACTCAATTTTGTATTTTAACTCAACTCATTTTAAGTTTACAAACTCAACTAAATCCACAATCGGGCCACAATCATCATCAAACCCTAATTTTGACTCTATTCAAAATTAGTCAACCACATGAACACTAATGGCTTCCAATACCTCAATAATCACTAAATACTAGTGATTACACTCGTTTGTAAGCATTAAACGTGGTTAATTAGTTTACCAAACCAAAACTCGCCATCAACACCTTTAAACCCGAATCCTAGTTATCATCTTCCATTAACAACTAGTGGGGTTCCATTTATGAACATACAATCAAAAGCCCTAAATTTAGATGATGAACATGAAAACAAAATTCGGAGTTAGAGCTTACCGCTAGTATCAATACGTAGCTAAGAACGAGGAGAACAACGTTTCTTCTTGCTCCAAAGATTGAATCCCGCTTCTTCCCTTCCAAATCACACTTTGAATCAATTGAGGTTTTGAAGGAAATGAGAGAAAATGGAGAAGAAAAAGAAAAAGAAAATAAGAAAATAAAATGAATGGACCAGATTTGGGGATATAATCTGTCCCATACGCAAAAGACCAAAATGCCCTCACTTTCCCTTTAAAATTGCGAAATCCGGAACCAGCTCACCTGAACCATCGCGCCGCGACCACCCTGGTCCATGCCGCGACTAACTACGTGGTCTGGTGGTCTTCGTTGCATTCCGTCTGATCTTGATTCGAGTTCAATACCGCGCCTCGATCCCACTAGGCCGCGCCGCGACCTAGTGTGGGTTTTGTCCATTTTTCGCGTACTTGAACCCCAACACACGAATACGTCTCGTACCCTTCATACACTAGACGTACATACTCTCTAGAACACGTATAACAACCCTTCGATCACTCTCGTACTCTATATACATACATGCAACATATATACTTACTCGATACACCTATATATATATATATATATATATATATACACTTGAATGTTTTCATTATCTTTCCATGCATATATACGTACATATTCTCATGCACTCTTATGCACGTACATATACACATATATTCTCATGTACATGCATACGTATATATATTCTCTTGCATGCATTCACGTACTTCATAACTTCACGTCACAATTCGAATAATATCTCGTTAAACCCATCGTACGCTATTTATGTATATATAGCACGTACATACATCTACATATATATCCGTTGTACGTCGCATGTGCTCTACATATATATATAGTATGAATAAACGGGTCTTACAACTCTCCCCCACTTATTTCGATCACGTCCTCGTGATCCTCGTCATTTAACCGACCGGATCCACACTCTATAGTCCTCCGACACACATCCAAACTCTATGTCCACAATGATTTCCATTAACCCGAACGTCTCACCACATGCTAATAACCATTAGCGTGCATTACCGCAACAACGGTATCTCGTACACTCTACATCCAATGCCCACTTAGGAAAAATACAGAAAACACCATTATAGTCCTTCAATTTCTCCCGGCTACAACTCGCAACAAGCTACATTCACAACTATATCACCCAACGCGGTCTGCTAAGTCCACTACGCCATGAACCAAGTTTTGTATTAATCCAAATCGAGAAGGAATTATGCCGCGTCAAGTCTCCGTACTTCAACGACTCGTAAACCAGCAATTCAAGAAGGTTCTCTTAATTAAGAATCAACTTCCCCCGTCTGCACCACCGGGTCATTCCTTCAACGAAGAAATCTCGGTATCGCCAACTAATCACACTAGGGACACAAACTTTCCCATAAATTGATCCGCACTCGACCAAATCACCGCAAATTTACCATAGGCTCTCAGAGCCGTCATACACAATCACTTGAGATGTCGTACACGCGACAACCCCGCACCTTCTTACCCCAAATCACAACTAACAGCCCGTTATCGTTCGCAAAGCAAACTCCACCAAAGTCCCACGTACGCCTCTAAGCATAGGCATATGCCACTTCGCTTAATCAGTCATGCATCTTAGTCGAGATCACCCGACCTTCCACGCAATGAACCTTTATCAACAATTGCTCACTCTCATGGAGAAGAGTGACCAATCCGACACAATAATTGCATCGACCGCAATATCAACGCTTTATCATAACCTTCGACCTAATCGACCATTAAGTCCATCACCGGCTTACCGGTCATCCTTACCCGTCCATCACTTAAGAGCAACAAGATTCGCTCATCCGTCACTTCATAAGAAGTATTTACCGCAATGCTCTAAAACTTCGACTTTCGCAATCGTCGAATTACTATCACCCGTCGATCACTATTGTAATCTCCGCTGCTTCTAAGGGTATCTCACAGTCACCCTAAGCACAAAGTGATCACACCATCACCAGAATTGAACATCACACTAGCAGGTATAACGGGACACCTGACGCAGTGTCATGCAGACTCCCACCGCATTCTACCGAGATTTAGAAACTCGACCTTTGGGATCCATACACCCGATGTCACCCATTTCTCCATAATAATGACCCGAAGTCATTCCTACCCGACAAACCTTACGGTTTATTGTCTTATCGAAAGTTCCTAGCGATCACACGCTACCCACAATTTCCACAAGGCCAAAACAATATAGCCTAACGAAACCTTTCATCCAACACTAAGGAGATGCTTGGAAACACCAAGTCTTACATCCTTCCACACCTCGATAAAACCACTACTACAAGGGATATTCCATTAGGAACGTCACCCTATAATCCACAATTCACTAACACAATCATCATTATACGTGTAACATCCCGCCTTTTTCCATTTACTTTTCCGTTATACTAATATAAAGTCCGTTATATGTTTATAACATCTCCTGTTGATAAGCGTTTTAAATTATCTCGTTTAGGTAATTCACGCACCCGAGCGAAAGTTGAGGGACTAAACTTGACAAGGGATCAAACCCTTGACTAGGTCAAAGGGTCAAACCCCAATTACCACCATTCAACCATCTCTCACTCTCTCTCTCTTTCTCTCTAGCAAGAACACACCCAATTTCCAAATTCATTCATTCATCATCTAAATCCGGATTAGGGAGCTAGCAACCAAATAAATTACATATTCGTGATCCTCTCCTCATCCTCTTCATTTTGGTACCAACTTCATCTCATTTGGGTAACTTTCTAAAATCACTAGATTTTGTGTTCTTGATGTTTTTAACTTATAAAAGTGTTAATTAGTGTCTATGGCTCAAGTCTAACATGAATATATGATTTATATGCTCGATCTCGTTGTTTTAGTGTAACTAGCATGAACTTGAATTTTGGTGTGTTGTTCTTGAATTTTGGATGATCATATGTTGTTAGATGTTAAAAGTTGGTGTTTTAATTGTGTTACTAGCATCACTAGCTTCAATTTGATGTGTAGGTTGCCTTAGAAAACTTCATGAACTTGATTATTGATTTTGGTGAATTTGAGTTAGGGTTTGATGAACTTGAAATGGACTTTTGATGCATTGAATGCCATGGATTATTATTGGTAAGTGTTTAGTTGGATTGTATGCTTGATTACCTTCGAAACGGCATATCATTCATGTAAATTGGTTGCCCGAATCATTGAATTGCATTTATGAACTTGTATGCGGTTAATGTTAAGCATTAGATGCGGTTTTGGTTGTTGTAATAGGTAGATTGATTGATGAAATGTGTTTAGTTGTTTTCCTCGCCAAATTACCTTCCCAACGGTATAAGATACTTGTCTTGATTGTTTGCGGATCATAAATGGTGATTGTTTGAAGTTAGGTTCGTGCATAAAACTTAAAAACTGCCAGAATTCTCTGCACAGGTAATGGCGCGGCGCGCCATATACCCGCGCGGCGCGCCATTTGGGTCTGTCCAACTTGGTCAATTTTCGAATAATGTTTGCTATGCTACGCACCTCCGATTCACATGTAACTTGTCCTAACATGCTCATACATGATTAAAAACCTCAGAAAAATAGTTCGGGACACGACCCGAACGTGTTGACTTTTTCGTTGACTTTGACCGACCAAAGTTTGACTTTTTGTCAAACTTAACCAAATGAGTATGCAACCTTCCTAACTTGTTTATATACTTGTACCTTGCATGAAACTTGACAATTTGATTTCACATGCTACATAATCGAGTCGTAACGAGCCATAGGACTAATTGAACATCTTGACCTATCGTGTTTACCGTTATTGATACGACCTATTTGTTTAGGTCAAGACTAGCACTATCCTTCGCACACGTTATTTTGTGAAGTACTTTTCGTACGTGCACTCAAGGTGAGATCATAGTCCCACTTTTACTCTTTTTGAACTTATATTTGGGATGAGAAAACATAAACGATTCTTTTGAACTAAGTGAACACAAGAACGGGAAAACAAACATTCTACATACGAGTTTAGAACAAAAATCCTCAATTCGATTATCATTAGTTACACTTGCCGGGTGTAAGCGAGAACTTATGTTATATGGCCATATGGGTTGACAACCCTCATCTTTGACGGTTCACTACCGTCTACGGATGAAATATATTTTCGAGAATCAGTGTTTGTTCTAGCACTATGGATGGGGTATACAATGGATGGAATGTTAAGCTTTGATAATTGGGTGCTCGTGAAACAAACTTTTGGAATGTATTACTATTATTTCATTGATGCAAATCTTGTGGTTCACTTGTACTTACTTACTTAAACCTATGATTTCACCAACGTTTTCGTTGACAGATTTCTATGTTTTTCTCAGGTCCTTGAACGATACATGATACATGCTTCCGCTCATTATTTTGATACTTGCATTGGATGTCGAGTATACATGCATACATGGAGCGTCTTTTGGATACTTTTAAATTGTGTCGCATAAGTTTCATTTGTACTTAAAACTTTGTATCGTAACTTGTGGTGGAACTATTCTTGTAAAACTTGAACAACCTTTACATTTGAAATGAATGCGACATATCTTTTGGTCAAACGTTGTTTTAAAGACTTATGACCACGTAACGGGACCTAAGTAGACGGCGCCGTCAATGACGATTTGGTCGGGTCGCTACAGATGGTATCAGAGCGTTGGTTGTAGGGATTTAGAGTTCATTAGTGTCAACCCCGAGTCATAGGGTACATTGGTGAGTCTAGACTACAACCGGCATATAGACTTGAAGTAGGAATTACTTGACTACTTGTGCATTTATACTCGAACGCTTCTACTCATATCTACTCTTAGTTCATCTTAATCTCACGTTGTTTAATTTGATTGACGCGCCACCTTGACTATATGAAATGATGTCGAATGCACATATGAATCAGGGTAATATAATTTCCGGGATTATATTACGGTGACTCATATGAACGTTCCGACATTATGACATAAAGAATTTAAGGCGAGTCGAGGAAAAACTTCTCTTTATCTTTATTCTATATCACGGTTAGTATTATTGAGAATACTAATCAATGATATTCTTGTGTCTTGAAGGAACAATGGCTCCTCGTCGTGTACGCCGCAATGAAACTCCCGAACAAGCTCTCGAACGGATGATAGCCACCGCCGTAGATGCGGCCATGGCCGGTCACTCATCCAACAACAATAATAATAACAACCACAACAACAACAACAACAACAACAACCAAGGAGCCGGTAACTCTAGCGAAGGGTGCTCCTACAAAGCTTTCATGGGGTGCAAACCCCACACTTATGATGGAACCGGGGGACCGGTTGTGCTAACTCGTTGGTTTGAACAAACCGAGGCCGTCTTTAGCATAAGCGGTTGCCGGGATCAAGACAAGGTCAAATACTCCACTCACACTTTCTCCGGAATTGCTCTAACATGGTGGAACACCTATGTTCAATCGGTGGGTACCGATGAAGCTCATGCCCTCTCTTGGGCCGATCTAAAGGAAAAGATGATTGTTGAATATTTTCCGCGCGAAGAAACCCGAAAGCTTGAGGAAGAACTAAGAGCTTTGAAAGCGGTCGGAAACGATCTTAAAGCTTATAATCAACGCTTCGCCGAACTATCCTTGATGTGTCCTAATCTTGTTAACCCCGAATCTCAAAGGATTGAGCTCTACATGCTCGGTCTTCCAAAAAGCATCAAACAAGGGGTGATGTCATCCAAACCCACTACTCATCAAGCCGCTATGAACATGGCTCGCCAACTAATTGAAACGGTTGACGAAATCGAAGTTCCGGCACCTAAGGCCGAGGATAAATCGGGCGGCAACAAAAGAAAGTGGGAACCCTCCCAATCAAGCAACAACAACTTTGCTAAGAAGCCTTACACCTCCGACGGCAAGAAAGGTTATGCCGGGAACCTACCTCTTTGCAACAAATGCAACAAACATCACTTTGGCGAATGTAGTAAGTTAATTTGCCACCGGTTCCAAGGAGTTGGTCATAAGGCCAACGATTGTAAAAGTGCCACTCCCGTCGCTCGAAAGTGGCCCAATGCACCAAAGACGGGCACTTGTTACGAATGTGGCCAAACGGGTCATTTTAGAAATGCATGCCCAAAGAAGAAAGATAACCCCAATACGCGCAGCCGAGCTTTCAACATAAACACCGAGGAAGCCCGGGATGACACTGAACTAGTCACGGGTACGTTTCTTCTCAACAATTCTTATGTCTCTTGCTTATTCGATTCAGGTGCCGATAAATGCTTTGTATCCAAGACTTTGACTCATTCTTTTAGCACTCCACCTCTTCCATTAGATACCACTTATACCATTGAAGTGGCTAACGGGAAACTATTAAGTGCCGACACATATTACCGGGGGTGTACGATAAACATTTTGGGTAAGGAATTTGAAATTGATTTGATACCCATGGAACTAGGAAGCTTTGATGTAATAATCGGTATGAATTGGTTAGTCAAAACGAAATCTCACATTCTTTGTGATCTTAACGCAATCCGAATTCCTATCGAGAATGGTGAACCTTTGATCGTCTATGGCGATAAGAGTTGCACCGGACTCAACCTCGTTTCGTGTGTTAAAGTTAGAAAACTACTCCGTAAGGGTTGTTTTGCGATCCTTGCTCACGTTAAGAAAGTCGAGTCCGATGAGAAGCACATCGATGATGTGCCAATTGTTAGTGACTATTCCGATGTATTTCCCGACGAATTGCCGGGTCTTCCGCCTCATCGACCGGTTGAATTCCAAATCGATCTTATTCCGGGAGCCGCACCCGTAGCGCGTGCACCATATAGACTCGCTCCATCTGAAATGCAAGAATTGCAAAGTCAAATCCAAGAACTACTTGATCGTGGTTTTATCCAACCTAGCCATTCACCTTGGGGCGCTCCGATTTTGTTTGTTAAAAAGAAAGACGGATCCCTACGAATGTGCATTGATTATCGTGAACTAAATAAATTGACGGTTAAGAACCGATATCCTCTTCCTCGCATCGATGACCTCTTTGATCAACTACAAGGGTCTTGTGTATATTCGAAAATCGATCTCCGCTCGGGTTATCATCAATTGAGGGTTAAGGGGGAAGATGTCCCCAAAACCGCTTTTCGAACTCGTTATGGTAGTTATGAATTCCTTGTCATGCCATTTGGTCTCACTAACGCACCGGCGGTGTTCATGGATCTTATGAACCGCGTGTGCAAACCGTATCTCGATAAATTCGTTATTGTGTTCATCGATGACATATTGATCTATTCTAAAAATGAAGAAGAGCACGAACAACATCTCCGACTTGTGCTTGAACTTTTAAGACAAGAACAACTCTATGCCAAATTCTCCAAGTGTGAATTTTGGTTAAAGGAAGTTCAATTTCTTGGTCATGTTGTAAGTGACCAAGGTATTAAAGTCGATCCAACAAAAATCGAAGCCATTAGCAAATGGGAGACTCCTACTACTCCTACTCACATTCGTCAATTTTTGGGTCTCGCCGGGTACTATCGTAGATTCATCGAAAACTTCTCTTTGGTTGCACGTCCTCTAACCGCATTGACTCACAAGGGAAAGAAATTCATCTGGGCGACCGAACATGAGTCCGCATTCCAAATCTTGAAAACGAAGCTAACCACCGCTCCTATCTTGTCACTTCCCGAAGGCAATGATGACTTTGTTGTATATTGTGATGCCTCGAAACATGGTTTTGGGTGTGTATTGATGCAACGAACGAAATTCATTGCTTATGCTTCTCGACAACTCAAAATTCATGAACGAAACTATACGACACATGATCTCGAACTCGGAGCCGTTGTCTTTGCACTTAAAATGTGGAGACACTATCTTTACGGGACCAAGAGTACTATCTTTACCGACCACAAAAGCCTCCAACACATTTTCGATCAAAAGCAACTAAACATGAGACAACGAAGGTGGATTGAAACCTTAAACGATTACGATTGCGAGCTTCGTTACCATCCCGGGAAGGCAAATGTAGTAGCCGATGCCTTAAGTCGAAAAGAAAGAGCGGTGCCTC
The DNA here is from genome assembly GCF_046630445.1 of Rutidosis leptorrhynchoides. Lineage (NCBI taxonomy): Eukaryota > Viridiplantae > Streptophyta > Magnoliopsida > Asterales > Asteraceae > Rutidosis > Rutidosis leptorrhynchoides. Next base: position 146,530,331 of record NC_092339.1, read on the forward strand.
TTCGTGTCCGAGCCTTAAACATCACCATTCACACAAACCTTAATAGCCAAATTCGGGTAGCCCAAGATGAGGCTCTCAAGGATGAAAACATCTCTCTCGAACACTTGAACGTCCTCACCTCTCGATTCGAAGTTAAAGAAACCGGACTCCGATATTTCGTCGGAAGAATTTGGGTGCCTAGTTATGGGGATCTACGAAGCCTTATTTTAGATGAAGCCCATAAGTCACGATACTCGATTCACCCCGGTGCCAATAAGATGTACCACGACCTTAAACAACTATATTGGTGGCCGAACATCAAAAGGGACGTAGCTACTTATGTTTCCAAGTGTTTGACATGTTCCAAAGTCAAAGCCGAACACCAAAGACCGTCCGGACTACTTCGACAACCCGAGATCCCGCAATGGAAGTGGGAAAGGATAACGATGGATTTTATCACCAAACTACCAAAAACGACGGGCGGTTATGATACCATTTGGGTTATTGTTGACCGTCTCACCAAATCCGCACACTTCCTTGCCATGAAAGAAACGGACAAAATGGAGAAACTTGCACAACTTTACATTAAGGAGATCGTAGCCCGACACGGTGTACCATTATCGATTATCTCCGACCGAGATGGCCGTTTCGTTTCTAGATTTTGGCGTACATTGCAAGAAGCGTTGGGAACGCGTTTAGACATGAGCACCGCATATCATCCTCAAACCGATGGACAAAGCGAACGTACAATTCAAACCTTAGAGGACATGTTACGAGCTTGCGTGGTTGATTTCGGAAAAGCTTGGGACAAGCACTTACCTCTCGCCGAGTTCTCTTACAACAATAGTTATCACGCGAGTATTAAAGCCGCACCTTTTGAAGCGCTATATGGCCGCAAATGTCGTTCACCTCTTTGTTGGGCCGAGGTAGGCGACGTGCAAATCACCGGACCCGAACTCATTCACGAAACCACCGAGAAAATCGTTCAAATCCGAGATAGGCTTAGGACGGCCCGAAGTCGTCAAAAGAGCTATACCGACAAACGACGCAACGATCCTGAATTTCAAGTCGGTGACCGAGTAATGTTAAAAGTCGCACCTTGGAAGGGTGTAATCCATTTTGGGAAACGCGGGAAGCTAAATCCGCGGTATATTGGTCCTTTCGAAATCTTGGAGCGTATTGGAACCGTTGCTTATCGTTTAGATCTTCCGCCTCAATTGAACTCCGTTCATCCTACCTTCCATGTATCTAACTTGAAAAAGTGTCGTGCCGAACCCGATATCGTCATCCCTCTCGAAGAACTTACTATTGATGACAAACTTCATTTTGTGGAGAAACCGGTTGAAATTGTGGACACCTCCGTCAAGACATTGAAACAAAGCCGAATCCCGATTGTCAAGGTTCGTTGGAATGCCAAAAGAGGACCCGAGTTTACTTGGGAAAGACAAGATCAAATACAAAGAAAGTATCCTCATCTATTTGTGAATTCAGAAACGCAAGATCTCGAGGAAGAAACAACGACTACTACGCCTACTTAAATTTCGGGACGAAATTTCTTTTAAGGAGTAGGTAATGTAACATCCCGCCTTTTTCCATTTACTTTTCCGTTATACTAATATAAAGTCCGTTATATGTTTATAACATCTCCCGTTGATAAGCGTTTTAAATTATCTCGTTTAGGTAATTCACGCACCCGAGCGAAAGTTGAGGGACTAAACTTGACAAGGGATCAAACCCTTGACTAGGTCAAAGGGTCAAACCCCAATTACCACCATTCAACCATCTCTCACTCTCTCTCTCTCTTTCTCTCTAGCATGAACACACCCAATTTCCAAATTCATTCATTCATCATCTAAATCCGGATTAGGGAGCTAGCAACCAAATAAATTACATATTCGTGATCCTCTCCTCATCCTCTTCATTTTGGTACCAACTTCATCTCATTTGGGTAACTTTCTAAAATCACTAGATTTTGTGTTCTTGATGTTTTTAACTTATAAAAGTGTTAATTAGTGTCTATGGCTCAAGTCTAACATGAATATATGATTTATATGCTCGATCTCGTTGTTTTAGTGTAACTAGCATGAACTTGAATTTTGGTGTGTTGTTCTTGAATTTTGGATGATCATATGTTGTTAGATGTTAAAAGTTGGTGTTTTAATTGTGTTACTAGCATCACTAGCTTCAATTTGATGTGTAGGTTGCCTTAGAAAACTTCATGAACTTGATTATTGATTTTGGTGAATTTGAGTTAGGGTTTGATGAACTTGAAATGGACTTTTGATGCATTGAATGCCATGGATTATTATTGGTAAGTGTTTAGTTGGATTGTATGCTTGATTACCTTCGAAACGGCATATCATTCATGTAAATTGGTTGCCCGAATCATTGAATTGCATTTATGAACTTGTATGCGGTTAATGTTAAGCATTAGATGCGGTTTTGGTTGTTGTAATAGGTAGATTGATTGATGAAATGTGTTTAGTTGTTTTCCTCGCCAAATTACCTTCCCAACGGTATAAGATACTTGTCTTGATTGTTTGCGGATCATAAATGGTGATTGTTTGAAGTTAGGTTCGTGCATAAAACTTAAAAACTGCCAGAATTCTCTGCACAGGTAATGGCGCGGCGCGCCATATACCCGCGCGGCGCGCCATTTGGGTCTGTCCAACTTGGTCAATTTTCGAATAATGTTTGCTATGCTACGCACCTCCGATTCACATGTAACTTGTCCTAACATGCTCATACATGATTAAAAACCTCAGAAAAATAGTTCGGGACACGACCCGAACGTGTTGACTTTTTCGTTGACTTTGACCGACCAAAGTTTGACTTTTTGTCAAACTTAACCAAATGAGTATGCAACCTTCCTAACTTGTTTATATACTTGTACCTTGCATGAAACTTGACAATTTGATTTCACATGCTACATAATCGAGTCGTAACGAGCCATAGGACTAATTGAACATCTTGACCTATCGTGTTTACCGTTATAGATACGACCTATTTGTTTAGGTCAAGACTAGCACTATCCTTCGCACACGTTATTTTGTGAAGTACTTTTCGTACGTGCACTCAAGGTGAGATCATAGTCCCACTTTTACTCTTTTTGAACTTATATTTGGGATGAGAAAACATAAACGATTCTTTTGAACTAAGTGAACACAAGAACGGGAAAACAAACATTCTACATACGAGTTTAGAACAAAAATCCTCAATTCGATTATCATTAGTTACACTTGCCGGGTGTAAGCGAGAACTTATGTTATATGGCCATATGGGTTGACAACCCTCATCTTTGACGGTTCGCTACCGTCTACGGATGAAATATATTTTCGAGAATCAGTGTTTGTTCTAGCACTATGGATGGGGTATACAATGGATGGAATGTTAAGCTTTGATAATTGGGTGCTCGTGAAACAAACTTTTGGAATGTATTACTATTATTTCATTGATGCAAATCTTGTGGTTCACTTGTACTTACTTACTTAAACCTATGATTTCACCAACGTTTTCGTTGACAGATTTCTATGTTTTTCTCAGGTCCTTGAACGATACATGATACATGCTTCCGCTCATTATTTTGATACTTGCATTGGATGTCGAGTATACATGCATACATGGAGCGTCTTTTGGATACTTTTAAATTGTGTCGCATAAGTTTCATTTGTACTTAAAACTTTGTATCGTAACTTGTGGTGGAACTATTCTTGTAAAACTTGAACAACCTTTACATTTGAAATGAATGCGACATATCTTTTGGTCAAACGTTGTTTTAAAGACTTATGACCACGTAACGGGACCTAAGTAGACGGCGCCGTCAATGACGATTTGGTCGGGTCGCTACAATACGGGTCCCACTCCCATGAGTTTAAAGATCCGAAGACTCCTTGATTCGCCAATTCCAAGGCGACTCCCAACAAGAATCCTAACACGATTCTCTAACCACACACTCTACCGAGTGTAACTCAAAACTACAATTATTAGACTTGTCGCATTCCATTACGGAATTCAAGTCTTCGTCGCACACACCCGCACCATTATGGGTTATCCTAGTTACGATGGGTAACCACAACCAATGACAATCTCAATAGTTCACCCTCTACTTAAGGTGACTACGCACGCTCCGAACTCGCCTTAGCTAACCGAAACCACCGTAACAATTTCCGACTCACAACGAATCCGATGTGACAACAAGCACAACAACCGAGACCACTATATCCTAGGAACCAATAAAGATTCTAACTCATCCTGATTCTACCTCAACCATGCCACGTTTCCTCCGCTCGGTACTCGTCATATTATGCTTGGTGTCAAGATACACGGTTGTAATAATGGTGATCAGTCATTATTACAATTGCGTACCTTACCATTTTCGCATGGTCAAGCAAAGTATTTTACCCGAACTGACGTGACATTCACACAAAATAACACACGATAACTCCTAGTACCCGAATGACCAAAGTCCTTACCGTGAGCTTGATCCCTCAAACCACCAAACATGCGGATCTCTCCAATAGATTCGTCTCTAGGACACCGCACCAATAGATACCTGTATATATACACCAATATACAATATAATAATAAACGTACACAAGTACACCACAACAACAAGTCAACCTACAACCTAGGTGACTATCACTAAAACAACGTCCAAGTTCGCCTACTTATATTAGGCATTAGCTATCTAAGGCACTAATTTTCACGCGAAATAAGGCCCCACATAATCACACATTGGACAAACACAAGTCCTAGTTAGTCACCTACTCTAAGGTACTAACAATTCTCAATCCGACCCGTATTCCTACAAGTCCCGCAAATAATGCATAACACTAGCAGGTATACCACTTGTAACAACCCCAATTCCATTTACCAAAAACGAAGCACATTTTTTTTATGTTAAGTCCCAATATCCCGTTAATAGTACATAACATTTTCAACTCTGTTTTAACCGAAAACATAATATCATAACGTTACGTTTAACAACTTAATATAACCCATGGTGCACAAATGACACATTACAAAATCATTTGTAACAATGACTCAATTACACAAAACACGGGTTAATACTCAATAACCCAACCCAATACCAAGAGCATAATCCCGGGGACTACCAAATCCCTAATCCGCGTCCAAATCTCCGAAAGCTACCCCATCGAGCCCAAGCGCTCCTACACATCTAGTCTAACGACTAGCTAGCCTTATAATCATAATACCTGTAAAAAGGTAAACAACGAGAGGGGTAAGTTAACGCTTAGTGAGTGCAATAAGTATACACATGCATATAAAATATACCTACTTGCAACCACCTACTCAGATACCACAAACATGCTAGCAATATAATATTAGCATACGAACTCCAAGTATAAAGCTAATAACCTCCATTACCGCAACTAGCATAAACAATAGCATATACTCCAAAATATAATATGCTACACTACAATACATACACAAACTATATGGTTAACCATACGCGCGTCATGGTGCTACCGGCTCCGTGGTTCACTACATACGAAATGCTATGACGCTACCGGCTCCTTGGTTCACGCCACTACGTATTTGAGTCATACTCTTTTATAGTGCTACCGGCTCCATGGTTCACACTTGGTGTTACTGACTCCGTAGTTCACACATCATTTTATAGTGCTACCGGATCCATGGTTCACATTTTGATGTCACCGGATCCGTGGTTCACATCACAACTCGAGTCATACTCTTGTCGAGGCGATACTTTTCCAGACATGACGCACTCGTCATTCATACTATACCACTAATCAGTAACGCTTGGACCTAATTCTATTACCCCAAATAAGATAAACACAATCGACCTCTTACGCCGCACAAAACACCTCGACGTTCATGGGTGCGCACATAATCACATATAGTCACTACACTGGTCACAGACTCATTACACAGTCTAATTATAAGCATGGCACTAATCACTACACGTCACTGTATAATCATGCCCATAAAGATAATCCCACTCACCGATACCAGCACAACTCAGTGATCTAATGTTACTGAGTCTTCACTTCCACTTTTTCACTTAAAAACAATACGCACAAGTTAGTAAATCGTATTTCACTTACTAACTTTATAATAATATCAAAATCACTTTACACAATACATGCGATACATGTTATCTCATACACAACATCATACGAAGTATATATATACACTACACATATATAAATATATACACACACACACACACGAACGGTTCGGGGTCCAAACGGGTAAACCAAACCAACACTCGAACCGAAAAACAGCGGCCACCACCAACCGGCAGCAGCCACCACTGGCCACCACCAGCAGCTGCACGCCCACAGCGGTGGCAGCCACCAGAAATAGCGAATAGCAGCAGCTAACAAAAACATAAACAGTAGCAGCAGCAGGTGCTGCTGCACCTGCAGAAACAGAAACAGAAAAAGCAACAGCGGCAGCAACCGCCATCGGCAGCCATTAGCCACCGCTAGCAGCAGCCGCTGTCGGTAGCTGCAGTAGCAGAAAACAGAAAAAAGCAGCAGCAGCTGCGCTGCCCGAAACAGAAACAGAAACATTAGCGGCAGCGATGCTGCTGTCCCCTCTTGGGTCCACCCTAATTTTGGTGTTTCTAGCAATTTTTGCACAAATCAAGCTCACAAACATACATATACGAGATATATAACATTAATCTAACACTACTTAAACCAAACAACATCATAACACTAAGATTCAAATCAAAGTTGCATTTTTTCATCATTTCTAGTATAAACCCCAATTTAAAATGAAAGAATCACAAATTAGAAAGACATACCTTTGTTGATTGATGATGGAGATCATAAATCAAACTTGCAATTTATCACCATCTTCATCAAAATTAAAAGCTAGGGTTTGTGGGGATGTTGGGGTCGCGGTCGAAGGAAAGAAAGGGAGAGGACCACCACAATTGAGATTGTAGAATAATCCTTATCTTCAATCTTCAATTAATTAGATCACAACTTAGGGTTTATGGATGTATGTGTGTGTTAGTCGATTGAAGCAAAGGAAAGGGGAAACAAAACACGTATTGTACTATCAAAACAAGGGTGGCTTATCTTTTTAATTCACAAAATGGTATTAAGTCCCACTCCCGATAATACACGGGTATTTATCTGTTAAAAGATATTTTTCGTATTTGATTCGGTAAACTAAACAATGTCCGAAATAAATAATATAACCTGTTTTGAGACCCTGGTCATAAAACAGACCCAGCGGGCTAATAAAATTACATAGATATTTAATAAATAAATATTTCATTAAAATACACTTTAAACTCTTAAATGGAAAAACGGTAAATTTCACCTAGGCCCGAATTCAAGATGTTACAAATCTACCCCCTTAAAGAAATTCCGTCCTCGGAATTTAATCAATCACAGTCAACACGGTTTTCGGGTATCTATCATCACTACACCGGGTCATAATAAGAACCAAGCCAAACACGTCTTATGATCACACGCATTACTAGGTTCAGTTCATTACTCCAATTGTCAAGGTAAAAAAAAACAAAACTCACCGGTCTAAAGTCAAACATACTTTCCCGTTCTTTTTTTTTTCTTCAACAAATCATCCAGGTTAAACACAATCTACCAAATAAGATTACCATTTCAAAATATCAACGGATCACAATACATATCAATCACACATTACTTATATGCATATAAGTCACATTGTACACACGGGTCAAAAGTCAATATAAACTGGAAATGTCACCAAATCACTGGTCAATGTCAGTTGTACGCTATTTCGTTTATGAACACTAAGGAATTCACGTCAAAAAACCGATACTTTATGTCAATCAATCTCATTTTGGGGTTATTCCTAATTCAATTCCATCAAATTCAGAATTAGTTTAGTCCGGGTCACATTTAAAAACTAACACTAACCTTTATATAAAAGGAATTTAGCCAATTCCTTAGATATTATAACGCTAAGTTAACACTAATCTTAAAAACTTACCCGAATCCCGCAATTAAATACATAGTTCAAACTTGATATTTAAAAATTTTATTATATTCTACATAACTATGTCGATGTTTACCCGATAATTCGTCACGTAAATCGTGTCCGACGCTACTAATGTTAGCTCGGAAACGCCAACTTTCGGTCAAAATTCTCTTAAAATCACAATAAATGATCAATCACGTCTAGTCTATCACTTGCTACATCTCCTCCGACTCTCGAAACTACTGTATGATTTACCACAATGTATTTCCGTTGGCCAAACGTAATACATTATCCCAAATCATATTTTCATTTTGAGTATCTCGGAGCAAGACCCTAATCCTGTTCACAAATCTATCGGGGTCTCATCCACACTAGTCACTGTTAGTTACAAGTCACTAATAAGAAACAGTTTTACATAAACACCATGTCTGCATATCTAAACCTCAACACTCAGTTACAATCACTATTGTCTGTTCACAAATCAATTACTACCAACCCTTGTCTCCACACCACACAAAATAATCCCACATTGTTGCATCTTATCATTCAAAACTATCGAAACCATGCACGGAGTCTCAAAAGTTAAATATCCAAGTTCAATTCCTTCAGTCAAATCAAGCATCATGTCCATTAAGGAAGGATGAAAACTACACTTAGGTCATCTAAGGCACTTTCACATACAACACAGACAATCAATGTCTAATACGAAATAATAATACATCACATCTACAAGATGTAGCATAAATCACCAAGTGCATAACAACTTACAAGATGTAATAAAAACTCGCTGGAGGTCAAGTCGGCCACATCATTAATCTCTACCTTCAAGTTATCATAGGTACTCGATATTTATTCCCACTTAGGTCAAGGTTTCTTATTTTCCAAAGTGACAACGCGGGAAAATTTACTCTCACACCCACTTCACAAGGGTCACTACAAAAAGTCGGATTCGTCCAACAAGAAAAACACTTTCTTAGGTTAATACATTGGTTCCTACACAACCAGTCCAATCATGCAAAAGTACAGTAGGGCTAGACGGACATACTAATTCATTTATATCCCTTATGCAAACAATTCACATATTATATGGCCACAACATAAAGTTCAAGTCCGTACTCAATAATCCAGGGATTTATACTATTTACTAATTCTTATAGGCTACCACGTATGACTAACCGGTAAACATTAAGGAACAACATTTATATAGGTCCTACTCCACACTATCAGGTCACATGTACCAATATATTGAGTCCATGCTAATAGACAAAACACATTCCAATATCACATAACTTACTTAAATTATGGCAACCACCTTGCATGTGAATAGCAACCAAATCACAAAAAGCATGGAAAACACACATCATGCATCACATACATCAAAGCCTAGAACTCCCAGCCGTCAATTTACGAGGAACATGGCAATAGGACTCGAAGTTAAAGTCCTTTATCACTACACAAGTAGACTAATATCCATTCTTAATCCCTAGGGGCCACCACGTGTGTCCCATTAACCGGAGGGATATACATTTCATATAAGTTCTACAAAACCTTATTAGACCACGCATATCATATTCTTAAGACAAGCCATAGATATCACAGTCAAGTTATGATCTACATACATGCAAATCGTAAGTAATATAATCACAAAATACAGGGTTAAAGTCAACCATCATACACAGGTGGACTCATATTCAACCCTATGCCTCACGGGAAACTACAGGTGTCCCGTCTTTTAAAGGAAGGATATCCATGTCATATAAATTCTACACAGTCTTATCAGATCAAGCATATTATTATATCAAGTCTGACAGAACAAATAATTCGCGTGCAATTTTTATAACGAAAAAATCACAAGGAGCATGGCAAACATGTCACATAAATCATATCTGACAAGCCATAAGGAATATGACCTTCATATTACATAAGTCCTAACAGTCTTATCAGACTATGCATATCACTATATCCAGTCGAGCATAACAGACATGCGTATCATATGCATATGCAGTACCAAACCAATCAATTCTCACTAATCAAGGCAAGCACGGAAAACATGACAACCAGTCAAAGGGAATAAATCCCAATAATGTCACTAGTAGCTTCAGACACAGTTGTTGTGACTGAAGCCGTCAAACCACTGGCTACTTCTACCTTGTTAGGAAGAAGCAATCACGTCACAACTGGTCTTAGTCGAGCACAATATAACAAACATAGATAGGCATTTGTTCACAATCAAATGGTACATAATAATTAAAACAATGTAACAAGGGCGTACCTTTTCAAATAAGAAGACATCTTCTCATCTATCTCACAATCAACACATCAATCTCACATGCACCCCTGACCCCGCCTCAACACTAGTATCTCATTACTAAAGCGACCGTAGTCGAAATTTTCTCCGGTTGTCGCCATTCCATCTCATATATCTTTTTCTCCAAATCTCGTAAGTCCTTCCATCACTGGATATTACATCAGACTTTATTCATCTCGATACTTTGATGTGATGTTCTTGACTTGTCACACTCAATCCTAAAATCATCCAACGGAGCTCTGACAATGCTGAGGGTCAACGGGGCATCCGCAGGGTTCGATCGATTGCCATACCTGTCTTTATCACAATATCTCACACAAAAGCTTAGTGAATAATTCGTTAGTACATATCACTAACCATAATTATCTAATCACATGGCACCTACATTCACTTATCCCTTTCCCCCACTTGTATGTTTGACACAACTCGGGGTTTAGGAACATAACACTCACGTGTACATGCTGCCAAACCTATGCTCTGATACCAAGTTTTGACACCCCAGATTTTTTTTATTACACAGCGGAAGATATATACATATATTAATCACATATAAAATCATATTCACAAAATTACGGTGTTAATTACAAACCATATTATAATTGTTTTCATAAAACATCAGAGTCACACTGTGTCAAACATATTCAGCTGCCCGACAATATCCACAAAAGCTGTTAATATATACCTGCAGGGCAAAACACTGTGGGGGAATTAGCATAGCGCTAAGTGAATGGCAATATCTAGGTGGACATCACTATAAGCATCAAGCACAGCTTAAAGGCACTGGTCACTAATCACTTAAAGTCATAAACAAGAGGACCGGCAACCCATCGCTGATCAAGCTAGAATATACCGATAGCCCACACTACTGAATCACTGGTATAGTCTTCCGGACGTGACGCACTCGTCATTCATACTATACCACTAATCAGTAATGCTTGGACCCAATTCTATTACCCCAAATAAGGTAAACACAATCGACCTCTTACGTCACACAAAACACCTCGACGTTCATGGGTGCGCATATAATCACATATAGTCACTGCACTGGTCACAGACTCATTACACAGTCTAATTATAAGCATGGCACTAATCACTACACTTGTTACTGTATAATCATGCCCATAAAGATAATCCCACTCACCGATACCAGCACAACTCAGTGATCTAATGTTACTGAGTCTTCACTTCCACTTTTTCACCTAAAAACAATACGTACAAGTTAGTAAATCGTATTTCACTTACTAATTTTATAATAATATCAAAATCACTTTACACAATACATGCGATACATGTTATCTCATACACAACATCATACGAAGTATATATATACACTACACATATATAAATACATACATACACTACACACACACACACACACACATAAATATATATATATATATATCCAAGTCGTTATAACGATGTACGAAATATTATAATGAACGGGTCGATCGCACATAATTACATATATCTATATATCCACATACATACACCTATATGTATATGTGTGTGTACATATACATATACATACATATATATACATATATATATATATATATATATATATATATATATATATATATATATATATATATATATATATATATATATATATATATATATATTGACACATGTATATATACACAATATATATACCTATATATATATATTCACATATATATAAATATCCTACATACACACATATATATATTCGTACACACATAAATTTTGATACATATATTTATACGAAATTCCTAACACCAAAGCAATCCACACAATAAGCACACTACACATTTATGACCCAAACTAAAACTCACAAATTGGGTCAAGGCTAAAATGAGCGAAACCAAAATACTCCTAAATAAACACGAACGGTTCGGGGTCCAAACGGGTAAACCAAACCAACACTCGAACCGAAAAACAGCGGCCACCACCAACCGGCAGCAGCCACCACTGGCCACCAACAGCAGCTGCACGCCCACAGCGGCGGCAGCCACCAGAAATAGCGAATAGCAGCAGCTAACAAAAACATAAACAATAGCAGCAGCAGGTGCTGCTGCACCTGCAGAAACAGAAACAGAAAAAGCAACAGCGGCAGCAACCGCCATAGGCAGCCATCCGCCACCGCTAGCCGCTAGCAACAGCAGCAACAGCAGCCGCTGTCGGTAGCTGCAGTAGCAGAAAACAGAAAAAAGCAGCAGCAGCTGCGCTGCCCGAAACAGAAATAGAAACATTAGCGGCAGCGATGCTGCTGTCCACTCTTGAGTCCACCCTAATTTTGGTGTTTCTAGCAATTTTTGCACAAATCAAGCTCACAAACATACATATACGAGATATATAACATTAATCTAACACTGCTTAAACCAAACAACATCATAACACTAAGATTCAAATCAAAGTTGCATTTTTTCATCATTTCTAGTATAAACCCAATTTAAAATGAAAGAATCACAAATTAGAAAGACATACCTTTGTTGATTGATGATGGAGATCATAAATCAAGCTTGCAATTTATCACCATCTTCATCAAAATTAAAAGCTAGGGTTTGTGGGGATGTTGGGGTCGCGGTCGAAGGAAAGAAAGGGAGAGGACCACCACAATTGAGATTGTAGAATAATCCTTATCTTCAATCTTCAATTAATTAGATCACAACTTAGGGTTTATGGATGTATGTGTGTGTTAGTCGATTGAAGCAAAGGAAAGGGGAAACAAAACACGTATTGTACTATCAAAACAATGGTGGCTTTTCTTTTTAATTCACAAGATGGTATTAAGTCCCACACGGGTATTTATCTGTTAAAAGATATTTTTCGTATTTGATTCGGTAAACTAAACAATGTCCGAAATAAATAATATAACCTGTTTTGAGACTCTGGTCATAAAACAGACCCAACGGGCTAATAAAATTACATAGATATTTAATAAATAAATATTTCATTAAAATACACTTTAAACTCTTAAATGGCAAAACGGTAAATTTCACCTAGGCCCGAATTCAAGATGTTACAAAAATGGAGAAGAAAAAGAAAAAGAAAATAATAAAATGAAATGAATGGACCATATTTGGGGATATAATCTGTCCCATGCGCAAAAAGACCAAAATGCCCTCACTTTCCTTTTAAAATTGGGAAATCCGGAACCAGCTCACCTAAACCATCGCGCCGCGACCACCCTGGTCCGCGCCGCGACTAACTACGTGGTCTGGTGGTCTTGGTTGCATGTCGTCTGATCTTGATTCGAGTTCAATACCGTGCCGCGATCCCACTAGGCCGCGCCGCGACCTAGTGTGGGTTTTGTTCATATTTCGCGTACTTGAACCCTAACACACGAATACATCTCGTACCCTTCATACACTAGACGTACATACTCTCTAGAACATGTATAACAACCTTCGATCACTCTCGTACTCTATATACATACATGCAACATATATACTTACTCGATACACCTATATATATATATATATATATATATATATATATATATATATATATATATATATATATATATATATATATATATATATATATATATTCTTGAACGCTTTAATTATCTCTCCATGCATATATACGTACATATTCTCATTCACTCTTATGCACGTACATATACACATATACATATTCTCATGTACATGCATACGTATATATATTCTCTTGCATGCATTCACGTACTTCATAACTTCACGTCACAATTCGAATAATATCTTGTTAAACCCATCGTACGCTATTTATGTATATATAACACTTACATACATCTACATATATATCCCTTATACGTCGCATGTGCTCTACATATATATATCGTATGAATAAACGGGTCTTACAATTTTTTTCTTGTAGTCGACCAACTATTAGTAGACCACTTCAACAACCATAGTGAATGCAATAATTATACATATACATATATAATCTACTTACTTGTAAACACTTACACAAATACCGCATACGAGCTAGCAATTCAACAACCATGCAATCACATTGCATAAACTAAATATCCGCAATTCACAATAAGCTAGCATCGCCAATAGCATATAGTTCACAATTAAATATGCTAATACAAAACTCACACAACCATGGTTAACCATAAGCACAAGGGAATGTGTGACACCGCTAATTTTTTTTATATACATAGCGGAAGCATTTATTTATTAATTACAAAATAAACAATAACAATTGTTAATACAGTACAACCAGTGTCACGTGTCATTTCAACAAAATACATGTTTATACGGAGAAGACGTATTTACAATATGTTTACAAAATATCGCTGTTTAAACAAAGCAAGACAACATCAGAGTTGACTCCTGTCAAACATAACATCACCATGCCCGTCTTCTCCCAAAAAAAAAAAGCATCACTTACAAAAACTAACAACCTGCAGGGAGGAGATGGAGGGGAATTAGCACGAAGCTAAGTGAGTAAAACTAACTACAGGCAATAATATACAGGAACCATCATACTAATCATGTCACAAAGGCTAACACACAAACATCATCCAAGTGCCGTCTACAGAGACTCTGGCGGCTCGGCCAAACCATTAACTACCAGCTGATCAGACTAGGGCTTACCAGAAGTTCCCGTGTGTATATATATAATCCACACGCGACAGACGCGTCATTCACATATATATACACCTCGATTGTCTAGGCTACCACATGAGGAATCCAACCCGCAGGTTGATCTCTTCTACCGAGGCTACAACAAAATAGGGATGCATTGAGCTCCAGCAGACAAGCATCAACTAACATGCAGTCATCACAACGTACTAACTAACCACAACAGTAAGTATATCTAACAAGCATGGCAATCATAATATAATATGCTACTCTATACTATATTCTCCAGTTAGTCCCACTCACCAATTACCAGCAACCATCTCAGATAATCTACTACTGAGCGGCTTTTTTATCCTTATAACCTGAACATAAGGCAAATCAAGTTAGTTACTGTCCATTAACATCAAATAACACAGTACAGAAATTTTTGTATCAAAAAGCGTCCGCTAAAAATTTTTGCTTAACACTTATGCACTTTCAAAAATTTACATCGTGAACATCAAAATACAAACGGGCAGCATAACGGCTAAAAATCAACACTTAGTAAAATATTTCACTGCCAAAGACACTCGGTCGACTGTCATAGACAGTTGGCCGACTGTCTACACTCACTCGGCCGAGTGTCTAGTCACTCGGTCGATGGTCTCTCACAGACACACTCGGCTGTGGGTCATACACACTCGGTCGATGGTCGAGCGGTCGGTCGAGTGTCAAGAGACACTCGGAGTAACATCACCATCAGCCCGTAGTATGATATTGTCCGCTTTGGACACAAGCCGATCACCGACGGGCTACCCGCGCACGAGTACAACCCCGGATCGCACTTCAACCTCACGGATTTGCTTCTCGGGTAAACACCCTCAAAACGCGTCATACCATAAGAGGTATCCACACCCTTATAAGGAGTGCTTTGTTTTCCTCTCCCACCGATGTGGGACGAGTCTGTTACAACTCTCCCCCCCTTCGGGACACTGCGTCCCCGCAGTGCACATCAATGCGGGCCCCAGCTCTGATACCATAAGTAACATCACCATCAGCCCGTAGTATGATATTGTCCGCTTTGGACACAAGCCGATCACCGACGGGCTACCCGCGCACGAGTACAACCCCGGATCGCACTTCAACCTCACGGATTTGCTTCTCGGGTAAACACCCTCAAAACGCGTCATACCAGAAGAGGTATCCACACCCTTATAAGGAGTGCTTTGTTTTCCTCTCCCACCGATGTGGGACGAGTCTGTTACACTCGGCCTGTAACATCCCATCTTTTTCCGTTTACTTTCCGTCTATCTATTTTAAATTCCGTTATATAATTATAACATCTTCCGTTAATACGCATTTTAAAATATTTCATTTAGGTAATTCACGCAACCGTTTTCAAAGTCGAGGGACTAATGTTGTCATTTGGGCAAAAAGGGTGACTAGGTCAAAGGGTCAACACCATCTCCTCCATTCATTTCATCCTTCACTTTTCCAATACTTCCATATTTTTCTCTCAACACCCAAATCAAAGAATCATCATCCATTTTTGATCTAGAAAGTGCTCATCAAAACAAATTACATATTCGGAATCCTTGCATCTTCTTCTTCGAATCCATACCAACTTCATCTCATTTGGGTAACTTTCTAAAAATACTAGATTCTTTGTTCTTGATGTTTTTAACTTATAAAAGTGTTAATTAGTGTCTATGGCTCAAGTCTAACATGAATAAATGATTTATATGCTTGTTCTTGTCATTTTGATGTAACTAGCTTAAACTTGAAATGGGTGTGTTTGATCTTGAGATTTAGTTGCTTAAATGTTGTTAGATGTTAAAAGTGCATGTATTAAATGTGTTACTAGCATCACTAGCTTCAATTTGGTATGTAGGTTGACATGAAAAAGCTTCATAAACATAATTGTTAAATTTATGATTTTGAGTTAGGGTTTGGTAGAAGTAAAATGAACTTTTGATGCATTGAATGCTTAGCAATGTTGTTTGTTAGTGTTTAGTTGTATTATATGCGTAATTACCTACAAAACGGCGTATCACATGTGTGCATTTAATTTTCGAATCATCAAAGTGCAATTATGAACTTGAAAGCATTTATGGTGAACATTTTATGAACTTTCAACTTGGATTTGATTATTGTAAATGATGATTTTGGTTGATGAAATGTGTTTAGTTGTATTTCTTGTTAAATTACCTTTCCAACGATGTATGACATGCGTTTTAAATGTTTTCGGTTCATGAGTTAGGTAAATTTGAAGTTTAGCTCGAGACTTAACAAATACAGCAAACAACACTTTTTCCAGGAATGCCGCGCAAATGTGAAGTTTCAGATGCTTAACCCTTTAGACTATTTCTGACCTAGTTCCATGCCTAAACGCGCGCCGCGCATACCTACGCGCACCGCGCATTCCCCCAGACCAAAATTTCTTTGTTGTTTTATTTTTCACAAACTTTTTCCCGCTTAACCGCAACTCCGATTAACATGAAATTTGGATAACATGCTCATATATGATTTCTCATCATGGGAAAATTGTCGGATACCCAACCCGACCCCGTTGACTTAGACTTTGACTTAGACCAAGTTTGACTTTTAGTCAAACCTAACCAAATACGTATGCAATCGTTCTAATTTGCTTTTATACTTGTATCTTGCATGAAACTTGACAACATGATTCACATGCTATATAATTGAGTCGTAATGAGCCATAGGATTAATTGAACATCTTTGACCGATCGTTTTTACCGTTATTGATACAACCTATTTGTTTAGGTCAAGACTAGCATCCGTTCTTACACACGTTTAATTGTGAAGTGCTTTTATACTCTTGCACTCAAGGTGAGATCATAGTCCCACTTTTGCTCCTTTAAACTTACATTTGGGATGAAAAAACATAAATGTTTCGTTTTACAAAGTGAACACAAGTACGAAAACAAATATTCTACGTACGAGTTAGAACAAAAATCCTCAATTCGATTATCATTAGTTACACTTGCCGAGTGTAAGCGAGAACTTATGTTGTATGGCCATATGGGTTTGACAAACCCTCATTCGGACGGTTCGCTACCGTTATTCGGATGAAATATATTTTCAAAAAACAGTGTAGGTTCTAACACTATGTGTATGGGGTTCGTGAAAAGTTAAGCCTTGATAATTGGGTGCTCGTGATAACAATTTTTAGAATGGTTTACTATTATTTCAACGTTATAAATCTTGTGGTTCATTTGTACTTACTCATTTACTTACTTAAACCTATGATTTCACCAACGTTTTCGTTGACAGATTTCTATGTTTTTCTCAGGTCCTTGAACAATTGGTGTTACATGCTTCCGCTCACTATTTTTGATACTTGCTTGGATATCGAGTATACATGCATACATGGAGCATCTTTTGACTTACTTTTAAATCGTATCGCATATGTTTCATTTGTACGTTAAACGTTGTAATGTAACTAGTCGTTGAACTACTTTTGTAAACTTGAAACATCTTTACATTTGAAATGAATGCGACATATTTTTTTTGGTCAAACGTCATTTTAAAGACTTATGACCACGTAACGGGACCTAAGTAGACGGAGCCGTAAATGACGATTTTGTCGGGTCTCTACACGGCCGACTGTGTTTATCTGCAGAAGCTGAAGAACAAAGTGACGGGTTTCACCCAAAATCGACCAATTCTTGCTCTAGAGCTCGATTATGACCTCAAAACTGACCAAATCGAAGACACTAAACATGTAGAAACATAAACCCACAAGATTTGGACTCAAACAACATCAAATCTAACCATTTTGACCCAAATTATTCACTTTATAAAACTTTACACAAAAACCCAATTTTCTCAAAGATTAAAGCATGAAAACTTGTGATTCTTACCTTGTTAGAATCAGTAAATCACAAAGAACACAAAGATGTAAACGCTTTTAGCTCAAGAACAAGGATTCAAGATTAGGGTTTTGGTAGTTGAAAGAGATGAAGAACGAAGTGTTTGTGTGTGTGTGAATATTCTGGAACCAAATCCAAAGAAGGCAGTCACTACACACTTAAGTGGGGTTATTTTCCACACTGTGCAACGCACGGGTATTTATCAGTTATCTGATATCTTTCGTACATCATTTGGCAACCCAAATGAAGTCCAAATTAAATAAACAAACCCGTTCTTTGACCCTTGTCACAAACTGGTCCTAACCACATAATTAAATAATAATAAACATTAAATAAAAATAAAAGCATATATAAACACAACATATACTTAAGGGCATTTTAGTAATCTTACAGCTAGGCCTGATCGAGGATGTTACAGAATGGTACTCGCGAAAGACCATTGGTGTTTACAACATCTATTAGTGTACTTAATACCACGTATCACTAACCCCTGGGTGGTGTCTTAACACCGCGACTAACCCACTCATCACGATAAATGTGGTGTCTTAACACCGAGACTAACCCACATGTCATTAACCCCGGAGTGGTATCTTAACACCGCGACTAAACCACTAACCACGTAAAATGTGGTGTCTTAACACCACGACTAAACCCACATTTCATGTCACACACAAGTAAATACATCATATACATACACGTATAATTATTCCACTCACCTCATAAACTCGAGCATTACAAACCATGCGCGAAATTGCCACCAACGCAACCGAGCAAGCTTTTACCTATAATACGCATATAGGTATACAACAAAAACATACATTCTCTACAAGAGAAATCGACGGCAACACCCTTAACCAAGGGTTTCTCCCTACCTCAACAATCCGCCCATTTAGACACCTAAAATAGACTTCACCAATTACCACTACAGGTGGTAATTCTGACCCATTCAAACAAGTACAAACTAACACTTACTGCACTTGGTCTTACAAAACCAACTCATAAGTGCAACTTGACCCAAATTGCACTTAACCATCAAAACAAGTCAAGTTTGACCCATAATCACCATTACTAGTGATTATGTGATAAAATTACCAATTTAATGAAATGTCCTGTTCTTATTGATTAAAAACGTTCCATATTACTTGATTTCGTTGCGAGGTTTTGACCTCTATATGAGACGTTTTTCAAAGACTGCATTCATTTTAAAACAAACCATAACCTTTATTTCATCAATAAAGGTTTAAAAAGCTTTACGTAGATTATCAAATAATGATAATCTAAAATATCCTGTTTACACACGACCATTACATAATGGTTTACAATACAAATATGTTACAACAAAATAAGTTTCTTGAATGCAGTTTTTACACAATATCATACAAGCATGGACTCCAAATCTCATCCTTATTTAAGTATGCGACAGCGGAAGCTCTTAATAATCACCTGAGAATAAACATGCTTAAAACGTCAACAAAAATGTTGGTGAGTTATAGGTTTAACCTATATATATAAAATCATAATAATAGACCACAAGATTTCATATTTCAATACACATCCCATACATAGAGATAAAAATCATTCATATGGTGAACACCTGGTAACCGACATTAACAAGATGCATATATAAGAATATCCCCATCATTCCGGGACACCCTTCGGATATGATATAAATTTCGAAGTACTAAAGCATCCGGTACTTTGGATGGAGTTTGTTAGGCCCAATAGATCTATCTTTAGGATTCGCGTCAATTAGGGTGTCTGTTCCCTAATTCTTAGATTACCAGACTTAATAAAAAGGGGCATATTCGATTTCGATAATTCAACCATAGAATGTAGTTTCACGTACTTGTGTCTATTTTGTAAATCATTTATAAAACCTGCATGTATTCTCATCCCAAAAATATTAGATTTTAAAAGTGGGACTATAACTCACTTTCACAGATTTTTACTTCGTCGAGAAGTAAGACTTGGCCACTGGTTGATTCACGAACCTATAACAATATATACATATATATCAAAGTATGTTCAAAATATATTTACAACACTTTTAATATATTTTGATGTTTTAAGTTTATTAAGTCAGCTGTCCTCATTAGTAACCTATAACTAGTTGTCCACAGTTAGATGTACAGAAATAAATCGATAAATATTATCTTGAATCAATCCACGAACCAGTGTACACGTATCTCAGTATTGATCACAACTCAAACTATATATATTTTGGAATCAACCTCAACCCTGTATAGCTAACTCCAACATTCACATATAGAGTGTCTATGGTTGTTCCGAAATATATATAGATGTGTCGACATGATAGGTCGAAACATTGTATACGTGTCTATAGTATCTCAAGATTACATAATATACAATACAAGTTGATTAAGTTATGGTTGGAATAGATTTGTTACCAATTTTCACGTAGCTAAAATGAGAAAAATTATCCAATCTTGTTTTACCCATAACTTCTTCATTTTAAATCCGTTTTGAGTGAATCAAATTGCTATGGTTTCATATTGAACTCTATTTTATGAATCTAAACAGAAAAAGTATAGGTTTATAGTGGGAAAAATCAGTTACAAGTCATTTTTGTAAAGGTAGTCATTTCAGTCGAAAGAACGACGTCTAGATGACCATTTTAGAAAACATACTTCCACTTTGAGTTTAACCATAATTTTTGGATATAGTTTCATGTTCATAATAAAAATCATTTTCTCAGAATAACAACTTTTAAATCAAAGTTTATCATAGTTTTTAATTAACTAACCCAAAACAGCCCGCGGTGTTACTACGACGACGTAAATCCGGTTTTACGGTGTTTTTCGTGTTTCCAGGTTTTAATCATTAAGTTAGCATATCATATAGATATAGAACATGTGTTTAGTTGATTTTAAAAGTCAATTTAGAAGGATTAACTTTTGTTTGCGAACAAGTTTAGAATTAACTAAACTATGTTCTAGTGATTACAAGTTTAAACCTTCGAATAAGATAGCTTTATATGTATGAATCGAATGATGTTATGAACATCATTACTACCTTAAGTTCCTTGGATAAACCTACTGGAAAAGAGAAAAATGGATCTAGCATCAACGGATCCTTGGATGGCTCGAAGTTCTTGAAGCAGAATCATGACACGAAAACAAGTTCAAGTAAGATCATCACTTGAAATAAGATTGTTATAGTTATAGAAATTGAACCAAAGTTTGAATATGATTATTACCTTGTATTAGAATTATAACCTACTGTAAGAAACAAAGATTTCTTGAGGTTGGATGATCACCTTACAAGATTGGAAGTGAGCTAGCAAACTTGAAAGTATTCTTGATTTTATGTAACTAGAACTTGTAGAATATATGAAGAACACTTAGAACTTGAAGATAGAAATTGAGAGAGATCAATTAGATGAAGAAAATTAAAGAATGAAAGTGTTTGTAGGTGTTTTTGGTCGTTGGTGTATGGATTAGATATAAAGGATATGTAATTTTGTTTTCATGTAAATAAGTCATGAATGATTACTCATATTTTTGTAATTTTATGAGATATTTCATGCTAGTTGCCAAATGATGGTTCCCACATGTGTTAGGTGACTCACATGGGCTGCTAATAGCTGATCATTGGAGTGTATATACCAATAGTACATACATCTAAAAGCTGTGTATTGTACGAGTACGAATACGGGTGCATACGAGTAGAATTGTTGATGAAACTGAACGAGGATGTAATTGTAAGCATTTTTGTTAAGTAGAAGTATTTTGATAAGTGTATTGAAGTCTTTCAAAAGTGTATAAATACATATTAAAACACTACATGTATATACATTTTAACTGAGTCGTTAAGTCATCGTTAGTCGTTACATGTAAGTGTTGTTTTGAAACCTTTAGGTTAACGATCTTGTTAAATGTTGTTAACCCAATGTTTATAATATCAAATGAGATTTTAAATTATTATATTATCATGTATGAATATCTCTTAATATGATATATATACATTAAATGTCTTTACAACGATAATCGTTACATATATGTCTCGTTTAAAAATCATTAAGTTAGTAGTCTTGTTTTTACATATGTAGTTCATTGTTAATATACTTAATGATATGTTTACTTATCATAGTATCATGTTAACTATATATATATATATATATATATATATATATATATATATATATATATATATATATATATATATATATATATATATATATATATATATATATATCCATATATATGTCATCATATAGTTTTTACAAGTTTTAACGTTCATGAATCACCGGTCAACTTGGGTGGTCAATTGTCTATATGAAACATATTTCAATTAATCAAGTCTTAACAAGTTTGATTGCTTAACATGTTGGAAACATTTAATCATGTAAATATCAATCTCAATTAATATATATAAACATGGAAAAGTTCGGGTCACTACAGTACCTACCCGTTAAATAAATTTCGTCCCGAAATTTTAAGCTGTTGAAGGTGTTGACGAATCTTCTGGAAATAGATGCGGGTATTTCTTCTTCATCTGATCTTCATGCTCCCAGGTGAACTCGGGTCCTCTACGAGCATTCCATCGAACCTTAACAATTGGTATCTTGTTTTGCTTAAGTCTTTTAACCTCACGATCCATTATTTCGATGGGTTCTTCGATGAATTGAAGTTTTTCGTTGATTTGGATTTCATCTAACGGAATAGTGAGATATTCTTTAGCAAAACATTTCTTCAAATTCGAGACGTGGAAAGTGTTATGTACAGCCGCGAGTTGTTGAGGTAACTCAAGTCGGTAAGCTACTGGTCCGACACGATCAATAATCTTGAATGGTCCAATATACCTTGGATTTAATTTCCCTCGTTTATCAAATCGAACAACGCCTTTCCAAGGTGCAACTTTAAGCATGACCATCTCTCCAATTTCAAATTCTATATCTTTTCTTTTAATATCAGCGTAGCTCTTTTGTCGACTTTGGGCGGTTTTGAACCGTTGTTGAATTTGGATGATCTTCTCGGTAGTTTCTTGTATAATCTCCGGACCTGTAATCTGTCTATCCCCAACTTCACTCCAATAAATCGGAGACCTGCACTTTCTACCATAAAGTGATTCAAACGGCGCCATCTCAATGCTTGAATGGTATCTGTTGTTGTAGGAAAATTCTGCTAACGGTAGATGTCGATCCCAACTGTTTCCGAAATCAATAACACATGCTCGTAGCATGTCTTCAAGCGTTTGTATCGTCCTTTCGCTCTGCCCATCAGTTTGTGGATGATAGGCAGTACTCATGTCTAGACGAGTTCCTAATGCTTGCTGTAATGTCTGCCAGAATCTTGAAATAAATCTGCCATCCCTATCAGAGATAATAGAGATTGGTATTCCATGTCTGGAGACGACTTCCTTCAAATACAGTCGTGCTAACTTCTCCATCTTGTCATCTTCTCTTATTGGCAGGAAGTGTGCTGATTTGGTGAGACGATCAACTATTACCCAAATAGTATCAAAACCACTTGCAGTCCTTGGCAATTTAGTGATGAAATCCATGGTAATGTTTTCCCATTTCCATTCCGGGATTTCGGGTTGTTGAAGTAGACCTAATGGTTTCTGATGCTCAGCTTTGACCTTAGAACACGTCAAACATTCTCCTACGTATTTAGCAAAATCGGCTTTCATACCCGACCACCAAAAATGTTTCTTGAGATCCTTGTACATCTTCCCCATTCCAGGATGTATTGAGTATCTGGTTTTATGAGCTTCTCTAAGTACCATTTCTCTCATATCTCCAAATTTTGGTACCCAAATCTTTTCAGCCCTATACCGGGTTCCGTCTTCCTGAATATTAAGATGCTTCTCCGATCCTTTGGGTATTTCATCCTTTAAATTTCCCTCTTTTAAAACTCCTTGTTGCGCCTCCTTTATTTGAGTAGTAATGTTATTATGAATCATTATATTCATAGATTTTACTCGAATGAGTTCTCTGTCCTTCCTGCTCAAGGCATCGGCTACCACATTTGCCTTCCCCGGGTGGTAACGAATCTCAAAGTCGTAATCATTCAATAATTCAATCCACCTACGCTGCCTCATATTCAGTTGTTTCTGATTAAATATGTGTTGAAGACTTTTGTGGTCGGTATATATAATACTTTTGACCCCATATAAGTAGTGCCTCCAAGTCTTTAATGCAAAAACAACCGCGCCTAATTCCAAATCATGCGTCGTATAATTTTGTTCGTGAATCTTCAATTGTCTAGACGCATAAGCAATCACCTTCGTTCGTTGCATTAATACACAACCGAGACCTTGCTTTGATGCGTCACAATAAATCACAAAATCATCATTCCCTTCAGGCAATGACAATATAGGTGCCGTAGTTAGCTTTTTCTTCAATAACTGAAACGCTTTCTCTTGTTCATCATTCCATTCAAATTTCTTTCCTTTATGCGTTAATGCAGTCAAGGGTTTTGCTATTCTGGAAAAGTCTTGGATGAACCTTCTGTAGTAACCAGCTAGTCCTAAAAACTGGCGTATGTGTTTTGGAGTTTTCGGGGTTTCCCACTTTTCAACAGTTTCTATCTTTGCCGGATCCACCTTAATACCTTCTTTGTTCACTATGTGACCGAGGAATTGAACTTCTTCCAAACAAAATGCACACTTTGAAAACTTAGCGTACAATTCTTCCTTCCTCAATACTTCTAACACCTTTCTCAAATGTTCACCGTGTTCTTGGTCATTCTTTGAGTAAATAAGTATGTCATCAATGAAAACAATGACAAACTTGTCAAGGTATGGTCCACACACTCGGTTCATAAGGTCCATGAACACAGCTGGTGCATTAGTTAAACCAAACGGCATGACCATAAACTCGTAATGACCGTAACGTGTTCTGAAAGCAGTCTTTGGAATATCATCTTCTTTCACCCGCATTTGATGATACCCGGAACGTAAGTCAATCTTTGAATAAACAGACGAGCCTTGTAGTTGATCAAATAAGTCGTCGATTCTCGGTAGTGGGTAGCGGTTCTTGATGGTAAGTTTGTTCAACTCTCGGTAGTCGATACACAACCTGAATGTACCATCTTTCTTCTTGACAAACAAAACAGGAGCTCCCCACGGTGATGTGCTTGGTCGAATGAAACCACGCTCTAAAAGTTCTTGTAATTGGCTTTGCAGTTCTTTCATC
Source organism: Rutidosis leptorrhynchoides (assembly GCF_046630445.1). NCBI lineage: Eukaryota > Viridiplantae > Streptophyta > Magnoliopsida > Asterales > Asteraceae > Rutidosis > Rutidosis leptorrhynchoides. The sequence continues at coordinate 146,556,167 of NC_092339.1, forward strand.
TCGCTGGGTGCGAGTCTGTAAGGAGCACGAGCTATTGGTGCAGCTCCTGGTACAAGATCTATTTGAAATTCAACGGATCGATGTGGGGGTAATCCCGGTAATTCTTTCGGAAATACATCGGGAAATTCTTTTGCAATGGGAATATCATTGATGCTCTTTTCTTCAGTTTGTACTTTCTCGACGTGTGCTAGAACAGCATAGCAACCTTTTCTTATTAGTTTTTGTGCCTTCAAATTACTAATAAGATGTAGCTTCGTGTTGCCCTTTTCTCCGTACACCATTAAGGGTTTTCCTTTTTCTCGTATAATGCGAATTGCATTTTTGTAACAAACGATCTCTGCTTTCACTTCTTTCAACCAGTCCATACCGATTATCACATCAAAACTCCCTAACTCTACTGGTATCAAGTCAATCTAAAATGTTTCGCTAACCAGTTTAATTTCTCGATTCCGACATATATTAACTGCTGAAATTAATTTACCATTTGCTAATTCTAGTAAAAATTTACTATCCAAAGGCGTCAATGGACAACTTAATTTAGCACAAAAATCTCTACTCATATAGCTTCTATCCGCACCCGAATCAAATAAAACGTAAGCAGATTTATTGTCAATAAGAAACGTACCCGTAACAAGCTCCGGGTCTTCCTGTGCCTCTGCTGCATTAATATTGAAAACTCTTCCGCGACCTTGTCCATTCGTGTTCTCCTGGTTCGGGCAATTTCTAATAATGTGGCCCGGTTTTCCACATTTATAACAAACTACATTGGCATAACTTGCTCCGACACTACTTGCTCCTCCATTACTCGTTCCGACACCATTTGTTCCTTTCGTTCTATTAACCCCTGGTCCGTAGACCTCACACTTCGCCGCGCTATGACCATTTCTTTTACACTTGTTGCAAAATTTGGTGCAGAACCCCGAGTGATACTTTTCACACCTTTGGCATAGCTGCTTCTGATTGTTGTTGTTGTTGCGGTTATTATTGTTGTTGGGATGATTGTTGTAGTTGCTGTTGTTGTTGCTGTTGTTGTTGTTGTTGTTGTTGGGCCGTTTGTTGTAGTTGCGATTGATGTTGCGATTGTTGGGATAATTGTTGCGATTATTGTTGTAATTGCTGTTGTTATTGTATTGGTGATTCTTATCACCGTTTTCCTCCCACTTTCTTTTGACTTGCTTCACATTGGCCTCTTCAGCAGTCTGTTCTTTAATTCTTTCTTTAATCTGGTTCACTAGTTTGTGAGCCATTCTACATGCCTGTTGTATGGAGGCGGGCTCATGTGAACTTATATCTTCTTGGATTCTTTCCGGTAATCCTTTCACAAACGCGTCGATCTTCTCTTCCTCATCTTCGAATGCTCCCGGACACAATAGGCACAATTCTGTGAATCGTCTTTCGTACGTGGTAATATCAAATCCTTGGGTTCGTAACCCTCTAAGTTCTGTCTTGAGCTTATTGACCTCGGTTCTGGGACGGTACTTCTCGTTCATCAAGTGCTTGAATGCTGACAACGGTAGTGCGTACGCATCGTCTTGTCCCACTTGCTCTAGATAGGTATTCCACCATGTTAACGCAGAACCTGTGAAGGTATGCGTAGCGTACTTCACTTTGTCCTCTTCAGTACACTTACTTATGGCAAGCACCGATTCGACCTTCTCGGTCCACCGTTTCAATCCGATCGGTCCTTCGGTTCCATCAAATTCTAAAGGTTTGCAGGCAGTGAATTCTTTGTAGGTGCATCCTACACGATTTCCTGTACTGCTAGATCCAAGGTTATTGTTGGTATGTAGCGCAGCCTATACTGCGGCTATGTTTGAAGCTAGAAAAGTACGGAATTCCTCTTCATTCATATTCATGGTGTGTCGAGTAGTCGGTGTCATTTCCTTCAAAATAGTCAAATGGAACAAGTTAATCATACAGAATATTAAGAGTAGTTAATAGTATTTCGTAGCATAATATGAACTCATTTATAAAAGCTTTTTCTTCATATTAGCGTTTTATAAGTTTAAATTCGGGTAGTACCTACCCGTTAAGTTCATACTTAGTAGCTAATATACAATTTAACTACTACAATTCTATATGAAAAACTGATTATAATAATATTTCGCGTTCAAACTTTTACACAATATTTTACAAACTTACAATACCGCTTATTTTACATATAGCATGAAATATAGCACACAATAAATTTGATACAAGATGGTTGTGAAGATAATTCTAGCTAGTACACAAGTCGTTCAGCAAAGGCAATAAAGACACGTAATTCATACGTCCAGAAACAAGTCATGCATTCTGGTTTTACTAGGATTACTTCCCATCCTTGGTCTTGTGGAACATAACCGTTATGGCGGTTGATAAGACAGCGTGTTGTAACGTCGTCAAAGGGACGAGGGTTACGTAATGTCCAACAGTCCCATAACAATCTAAAAACCTCATTTCTTACCCCAATTACCGACTCCGTCACTTGTGGGAACGTTTTGTTTAATAGTTGTAGCCCGATGTTCTTGTTCTCACTTTGGTGAGAAGCGAACATTACTAATCCGTAAGCATAACATGCTTCTTTATGTTGCATGTTAGCCGCTTTTTCTAAATCACGAAGTCCAATATTCGGATATATTGAGTCAAAATAATTTCTTAACCCATTGCGTAAAATAGCATTTGGGTTCCCCGCAATATATGCGTCAAAGTAAACACATCGTAACTTATGGATTTCCCAATGTGATATCCCCCATCTTTCGAACGAAAGCCTTTTATAAACCAAGGCATTCTTGGAACGTTCTTCGAATGTCTTACAAACTGATCTCGCCATAAATAGTTGTGCCGAAGAATTCTGACCGACTCTAGACAAGATTTCATCAATCATGTCTCCGGGTAGGTCTCTTAAAATATTGGGTTGTCTATCCATTTTGTGTTTTTATACTGTAAAATAGACAAGAGTTAGATTCATAAAAAAAAAATACTTATTAATACAAGCAATTTTTACATATATCATAAAGCATAAGCACACTATATTACATATATTACACCACACGAATACAACTATCTTATTCCGACTCGCTTGTTTCTTCTTCTTCAGTTTTGGTTCGTTTTGCCAAGTTTCTAGGGATATATGATGTTCCCCTAATACGAGCCGTCGTTTTCCACATTGGTTTTGAAAAACCTGGTGGTTTAGAGGTTCCCGGGTCATTGTTACAACTTAAGGACTTCGGGCGTTGACGATACATATAAAGTTCATCGGGGTTGGAATTAGATTTCTCTATTTTTATGCCCTTTCCCTTATTATTTTCTTTTGCCTTTTTAAATTCAGTTGGGGTAATTTCTATAACATCATCGGAATTCTCGTCGGAATCCGATTCATCGGAGAATTGGTAATCCTCCCAATATTTTGCTTCCTTGGCGGAAACACCATTGACCATAATTAACCTTGGTCGGTTGGTTGAGGATTTTCTTTTACTTAACCGTTTTATTATTTCCCCCACCGGTTCTATTTCTTCATCCGGTTCCGATTCTTCTTCCGGTTCCGATTCTTCTTCCGGTTCCGACTCTTCTTCCGGTTCCTCTTCGGGAACTTGTGAATCAGTCCACGAATCATTCCAATTTACATTTGACTCTTCATTATTATTACGTGAGTCAATGGGACTTGTTCTAGAGGTAGACATCTATCACATAATATCAAACGCGTTAAGAGATTAATATATCACATAATATTCACGTGTTAAAAATATATAGTTTCCAACAAAATTTGTTAAGCAATCATTTTTCAAGTAAACACGGTCGAAGTCCAGACTCACTAATGCATCCTAACAAACTCGATAAGACACACTAATGCAAAATTCTGGTTCTCTAAGACCAACGCTCGGATACCAACTGAAATGTCCCGTTCTTATTGATTAAAAACGTTCCATATTAATTGATTTCGTTGCGAGGTTTTGACCTCTATATGAGACGTTTTTCAAAGACTGCATTCATTTTAAAACAAACCATAACCTTTATTTCATCAATAAAGGTTTAAAAAGCTTTACGTAGATTATCAAATAATGATAATCTAAAATATCCTGTTTACACACGACCATTACATAATGGTTTACAATACAAATATGTTACAACAAAATAAGTTTCTTGAATGCAGTTTTTACACAATATCATACAAGCATGGACTCCAAATCTCGTCCTTATTTAAGTATGCGATAGCGGAAGCTCTTAATAATCACCTGAGAATAAACATGCTTAAAACGTCAACAAAAATGTTGGTGAGTTATAGGTTTAACCTATATATATCAAATCATAATAATAGACCATAAGATTTCATATTTCAATACACATCCCATACATAGAGATAAAAATCATTCATATGGTGAACACCTGGTAACCGACATTAACAAGATGCATATATAAGAATATCCCCATCATTCCGGGACACCCTTCGGATATGATATAAATTTCGAAGTACTAAAGCATCCGGTACTTTGGATGGGGTTTGTTAGGCCCAATAGATCTATCTTTAGGATTCGCGTCAATTAGGGTGTCTGTTCCCTAATTCTTAGATTACCAGACTTAATAAAAAGGGGCATATACAATTTCGATAATTCAACCATAGAATGTAGTTTCACGTACTTGTGTCTATTTTGTAAATCATTTATAAAACCTGCATGTATTCTCATCCCAAAAATATTAGATTTTAAAAGTGGGACTATAACTCACTTTCACAGATTTTTACTTCGTCGGGAAGTAAGACTTGGCCACTGGTTGATTCACGAACCTATAACAATATATACATATATATCAAAGTATGTTCAAAATATATTTACAACACTTTTAATATATTTTGATGTTTTAAGTTTATTAAGTCAGTTGTCCTCGTTAGTAATCTACAACTAGTTGTCCATAGTTAGATGTATAGAAATAAATCGATAAATATTATCTTGAATCGATCCACGACCCAGTGTATACGTATCTCAGTATTGATCACAACTCAAACTATATATATTTTGGAATCAACCTCAACCCTGTATAGCTAACTCCAACATTCACATATAGAGTGTCTATGGTTGTTCCGAAATATATATAGATGTGTCGACATGATAGGTCGAAACATTGTATACGTGTCTATGGTATCTCAAGATTACATAATATACAATACAAGTTGATTAAGTTATGGTTGGAATAGATTTGTTACCAATTTTCACGTAGCTAAAATGAGAAAAATTATCCAATCTTGTTTTACCCATAACTTCTTCATTTTAAATCCGTTTTGAGTGAATCAAATTGCTATGGTTTTATATTGAACTCTATTTTATGAATCTAAACAGAAAAAGTATAGGTTTATAGTCGGAAAAATAAGTTACAAGTCGTTTTTGTAAAGGTAGTCATTTCAGTCGAAAGAACGACGTCTAGATGACCATTTTAGAAAACATACTTCCACTTTGAGTTTAACCATAATTTTTGGATATAGTTTCATGTTCATAATAAAAATCATTTTCTCAGAATAACAACTTTTAAATCAAAGTTTATCATAGTTTTTAATTAACTAACCCAAAACAGCCCGCGGTGTTACTACGACGGCGTAAATCCGGTTTTACGGTGTTTTTCGTGTTTTCAGGTTTTAAATCATTAAGTTAGCATATCATAGAGATATAGAACATGTGTTTAGTTGATTTTAAAAGTCAAGTTAGAAGGATTAACTTTTGTTTGCGAACAAGTTTAGAATTAACTAAACTATGTTCTAGTGATTACAAGTTTAAACCTTCGAATAAGATAGCTTTATATGTATGAATCGAATGATGTTATGAACATCATTACTACCTTAAGTTCCTTGGATAAACCTACTGGAAAATAGAAAAATGGATTTAGCTTCAACGGATCCTTGGATGGCTCGAAGTTCTTGAAGCAGAATCATGACACGAAAACAAGTTCAAGTAAGATCATCACTTGAAATAAGATTGTTATAGTTATAGAAATTGAACCAAAGTTTGAATATGATTATTACCTTGTATTAGAATGATAACCTACTGTAATAAACAAAGATTTCTTGAGGTTGGATGATCACCTTACAAGATTGGAAGTGAGCTAGCAAACTTGAAAGTATTCTTGATTTTATGTAACTAGAACTTGTAGAATATATGAAGAACACTTAGAACTTGAAGATAGAACTTGAGAGAGATCAATTAGATGAAGAAAATTGAAGAATGAAAGTGTTTGTAGGTGTTTTTGGTCGTTGGTGTATGGATTAGATATAAAGGATATGTAATTTTGTTTTCATGTAAATAAGTCATGAATGATTACTCATATTTTTGTAATTTTATGAGATATTTCATGCTAGTTGCCAAATGATGGTTCCCACATGTGTTAGGTGACTCACATGGGCTTCTAAGAGATGATCATTGGAGTGTATATACCAATAGTACATACATCTAAAAGCTGTGTATTGTACGAGTACGAATACGGGTGCATACGAGTAGAATTGTTGATGAAACTGAACGAGAATGTAATTGTAAGCATTTTTGTTAAGTAGAAGTATTTTGATAAGTGTATTGAAGTCTTTCAAAAGTGTATAAATACATATTAAAACACTACATGTATATACATTTTAACTGAGTCGTTAAGTCATCGTTAGTCGTTACATGTAAGTGTTGTTTTGAAACCTTTAGGTTAACGATCTTGTTAAATGTTGTTAACCCAATGTTTATAATATCAAATGAGATTTTAAATTATTATATTATCATGATATTATCATGTATGAATATCTCTTAATATGATATATATACATTAAATGTCTTTACAACGATAATCGTTACATATATGTCTCGTTTAAAAATCATTAAGTTAGTAGTCTTGTTTTTACATATGTAGTTCGTTGTTAATATACTTAATGATATGTTTACTTATCATAGTATCATGTTAACTATATATATATATCCATATATATGTCATCATATAGTTTTTACAAGTTTTAACGTTCGTGAATCACCGGTCAACTTGGGTGGTCAATTGTCTATATGAAACATATTTCAATTAATCAAGTCTTAACAAGTTTGATTGCTTAACATGTTGGAAACATTTAATCATGTAAATATCAATCTCAATTAATATATATAAACATGGAAAAGTTCGGGTCACTACATTTAACACTTAACACAAAAGTTTAACTTCCAATTGACCAAATTAAGTTTAACTCACTTTAACTTGTCAATTTACACCCAAAACACCTACAATCACCAACAACTAGTGATTGTGTCTCAAAATCATCATTTGACATCAAAAATCAAGAACATTTGACCCACTTCAACATAAAACCCATTTTGACCTAAATTAGGGTTAAACCCTAAGTCACTAGTACACAAGTGTTCTAAAGTTTAAACCAACACATGCATGACCCAAACTTACAATTTCATCTTTAAAAACCCTAAGTCACCAATTTGGGTTTACTTACATGAATCTTACCCAAAAACCCCCAAGATCACAAAAAGTGGGGTTTATAACCCAACACTAACCAAAACCATAACCTTCTATTGAAATCAAAGTAAGGAAAATTGAAGTTAGGACTTACCACCACTACCCAAACGTAGCTAAGAACAAGTGGAACAACTTTAATTCTTGCGCTTTCACCCGATTCAAGCTTCTTCTTTCTCTATTAAGCTCTCTCTCTCTCTCTCTCTCTCTCTCTCTCTCTCTCTGAAAATGGGTTTCTCTCACTAGGATAGGATGAGAGAGTTTTCTGGATGAGAAAGGAGATAAAATGAGGATAAGAATTTGCTCCCCCTTTATCCCGTCCCCATGTGAATTGACCAAAATGCCCTTCATTTGTTTATTTTAGAAAAAGGAAAACAGCATCAGACCCCGTTATAAGGCGCGACGCGGCAAATTGCCCAGCGGCGCGGCTACTAGTACAAATCGTCAATAGCCAAATTCGAAAGACTTTACCATCAGTACCTATTTTAAGGCGCGGCGTGTAACATCCCGCGTTTTTCCGTTAAATTTATTTTTAACACTATCTTTTTTTTAATAATACCTTTCGTGATTTAAATTCGTGGTTTCCATTGACTAACGTTCATAATATTCCCGTTATTTAATTATAACATCACTCGTTTACTCGAGCGTTTTTAAAATATTCGTTTAGTTAATTCCCGCACCCGCTTTGAAACTTGAGGGACCAAAGTTGGCTAGTGGGCAAACTAGTTGACTAGGTCAACTAGTCAACCCACCACTACCACCACACATTCAATCCCACCTCTCTTTCTCTTTTTCTCTCTACTTCCATTATTGGAACTCAAACACCAAATTCACAAATTCATCATCCAAATTCGATCTAGGAAGCTTACAACAAAACAAATTACATATTTGGAATCCTCTCTTCATCCTCTACAATTTGATACCAACTTCATCTCGTTTGGGTAACATTTCTAAAACTCTAGATTTCTCTAAATTCGTATTTTTGACTTGAAATGGTGTTAGTTAGTGTCTATGGCTCGTGTAAAACATGAATATATGTTTTGTTTGCTCGATTCGTTGTTTTGAGTAACTAGTTTGAACATTTGAAAATGGGTGTGCTTAATCCTTGATTTTGGATGAGTTAATGTTGTTAAATTGTTAGAGTTTATGTTTTAAAAGTGTTACTAGCATCTTTAGCATCAATTTGATGTGTAGGTTGATTTGGAACACATCATTAACATGATTATTGGTTTTGTGATTCTTGATTAGGGTTTGATGAACTCTAAAAGGAAATTTTGATGCTTTGAATGCCATGAAATGTTATTAGTTAGTGATTAGTTGTATTGTATGTTTCATTACCTTCAAAACGGCATATCATATGTGTGAATTGCATTCCCGAATCTTAAAATGCGTTTTGTAAACTTGAAACGATGGTTTTGAACATTTAATGACCACTTGACGAGATTTTTGGCTATTGTAAATGATGTTTTTGCTTGATGAAAAGTGGTTAGTTGTATTCCTTGTCAAAATACCTTTCCAACGATATAAGATACTTGTTTTGGATGTTTACGGTTTAGGATTTATGGGTATTTGAAGTTGGATTCGTGCTTGAGTGTGAAAACTGCCAGAATTCTCTGCACAGGTAATGGCGCGGCGCGCCATACACCCGCGCGGCGCGCCAAAGTGGGCTGTCCAATTTTGTCGATTTTCGAATAATGTTTGCTATGCTACGCACCCCCGATTCACATGAGACTTGTTCTAACATGCTTATACATGAATAAAAACCTCAGAAAAATAGTTCGGGACCGAACCCGAACGTGTTGACTTTTTCGTTGACTTTGACCGACCAAAGTTTGACTTTTTGTCAAACTTAACCAAATGATTATGCAATCTTTCTAACATGATTCTTTACTTGTATCTTGCATGAAACTTGATAATTTGATTCACATGCTATATAATCGAGTCATAACGAGCCATAGGACTAATTGAACACATTTCACCCGACCTTGTGTCGTAACTGGTTAATTGATACAACTTATTTGTTTAGGTCAAGGCTAAACAACTATCATGCACACGTTTACTTTGTGAAGTACTTTTATACTCGTGCACTCGAGGTGAGATCATAGTCCCACCTTTTCAACAGCTTTTTATACTTTTAAATTGTGGGCTGAGAAACATATACTTTGTTACATTTTGTACTACTTACTTTTATACTTTGAACACAAGTACAAGGAAAACAAACATTCCACAGCGAGTTAGAACAAAAATCCTCAATTCGATTATCATTAGTTACACTTGCAGGGTGTAAGCGAGAACTTATATTGTGTGGCCATACGGGTTTGACAAACCCTCATTACGGACGGTTCGCTACCGTCTACGGATGAAATATATTTTCGAGAAACAGTGTATGTTCTAACACTATTGTGATGGGGTTCTATGGAAGGAAACGTTAAGTCTTGATAATTGGGTGCTCGCGAACAATACTTTTGGAATGCAAACGATTTTGATAATCAACTATGGGAATACTAAATCTTGTGGTTCAAAAACAACGTTTACAAATACACCTATGATTTCACCAACGTTTTTCGTTGACAGTTTTCTTTATGTTTCTCAGGTTCATACTCGGCTACTTGATACATGCTTCCGCACACTTTGATTACTTGCTTGAGGTCAAGCATACATGCATACGCTAGTGATAGCACTTTTGGATTAAACCTTAAAGCATACATACTTACGCTATTTATAGCAACTGTGATTTTCAACTTATATTATGTCGCAAGTTATTTCATTTATACTTTACAATTTTTGTAATCTTAAACTTGTTGTCGGATTGTTTGTAAACTAAACTTTGCAAGTCTTGTACGTTTCAAATGAATGCGACATAATTTTGGTCAAACGAGTCTCATATAGGGACTATGACCACGCAACGGGACCTAAGTAGTCGGCGCCGTCAATGACGATTTTGCCGGGTCGCTACACGCCGCACCTTTCACCCCCGCGGTGCGGCTTATGCAATACTTCGAGACAGAATTCTGATTCTGATGTAAATTCTGAAAATGCATAAGTATAAGTAGACTTTTCCTGACACTTTTAAGAACACTTTCTAATGCATAAAATTCAGGGTGTTACAAGTTGGTCGACCCACTTCAATAGTGATGGTCGACCACTTCAAAGAGGAGTTGTTCTGGTGTAGTTCTCCTTTTTGAAGTGGTCGATCAACTCCTCATTGTGAAGTGGTCGACCAACTTTCAAAACATGTAGTCAACCATCACTATTGAAGTGGTTGACCAACTCATCTTTTATGTTTGGTAGACTATGTAGTCAACCATCATTGTGAAGTGGTCGAACAACTCCTCTTTGACGTTTGATAGACTATGTAGTCAACCATCCTATTAAAATGGTCGACCAACTTCCCTTTAATGTTTGGTAGACTATGTAGTCAACCATTATTGTGAAGTGGTCGACCTGATAAATAAGGTTGTTCGTTTAACTTTTTTTCCAAAACTTTGACTTCGAAATTCGGACTCATTTCTTCGATTTAAGAGCTGTAAATTTACGGATAGTTTCACGAAGAGATTTCGATCACATCTATATTTTTACATTTCGCTATAACCTCTCAGATTGATTCGGTTCTCAAATCATGCACAGTTTTCGATGAAGGTTGAACTCGAGATCAAACTCTATGAATTTGTTGATGATTATCAGTTCTGATGATGTGCGAAACTTCGTTTGATGTTATGATTCACTAATCTGAAGTCAATTTGTTAAGAGAATCATCCTTGATCGATTTCGTAGATTGAGCTTCAAAAAAAGTATACTTTTCTTTTTGTTCTAATGTGAGCTATATACCCAAAAAATACTAATGTAGGTCACATACTTTCAAAAAGTATATTGATGTAAACAAAAGGTGACCTGTTTACCTTTTGAAAGTATGTGACATACATTGGTATTTTTTTGAGTAAATGACCTACATCGAAACAAAAAAAAATATATGACCTTTGAATAGCTTTAACCCTTTTTATTATTCATTAGACATTGAAATTGATTGTCTTAAAGTGAAGGTGTCATTCACTATCAATTTTCATTGTCCATTTTAATTATATCATTTATATATTTTTAATACTTTTATGTTTACTAGCTTAATGCCCGTGAATTCGATGAGCTACTTTATGGGACTAAGCAAGTACTTAATGTGAAACATTATATTATTTGCGTGATTTTCAGTAATAGACACAATCATAGAATATTGCTATATAGTTGTTGAGCAAATGATAACAAATAAACCCATAAATGCAAGTCTAAACATGCTTTATATATTATTCTTAAACTTATGTCTTGTTTCCCATAGGTTATACCACGCTTCCAATCTCTTGATGTGTTGATGAATTGTAAATATAGCGAACGTCGTAACTGAAACAAAGAAAAATATTGATTGTAGTATGTTAGTATATACTTGTCAACAAAAGTTCAGTACACTCAGGGTATTGTTTAAATAACATGCATGTTGTTTAGTTTTCTACTGTATGCGAATTAAATGTGTAAAGAGTAAGAAATGTGAGGGCTGGTTTTGTTAGACATTTTCTTCGAGCTTCATTCATTTACGATTTTTTCTGAGTACCTACAATTATTAGAACACGAAAAATATAAGATTTGATGGTAAAAAATGAAGGTAAGAAAACAAAGTCATTGTAACACACAACCTAATTTTAAAAATTGAATTAATCACCCACCTATAAAGAAGCACATCTTCCATCTTCCATAGCTGAACAAAACCCAATACCACATGAGTGGTGTATGGGGAGGTGAGTTGTAGACAATCCTTCCCCTATCCAAGAATAAAGACAAGTCATTTCTCCACCCACAGTGAAAACACTCTCAAAAGTAAATAAAATCATCCCTCTCTCTATTCGACGGATAAAGAGATTGCTTCCGAGTGAACCTCCGGCCAATAAGTAGGAATTAAAAAAATAGTATAATAAAAATAAAAATAAAAATTTAGACGCCATGAAAATGGTAGAATCAAATTTACATGGGTTTTAAATCCTGTCTGGAATTCAATTTAGGTTCTAAACGGCAGTCAAGACGTCAATAAATCGACACTTGATGTTAACTCAAAAATAGAGCCGAAACAACGTGTATTAGACTATATTTCATAAACTTGATCTAAGAGGGAAATGCATATCCAAAAAAATCATATACATATAACAGTAAATAAACATATATATAGCTTATATCGAAAACATAGGTTTAAATACATATTCCTTCTAATATTCATTATTTATTTCAAACCAAACTGAATGCCTAGATGGTTTGTTGGTCATTAAAGAACATGCTAGTTTTATAGCAAGACTAACCTTGAAACTGAATGTTGAGATACCAAACCAAAGTATTTATGTTGCTGGTATCGCTGCTATTGTCGAACAACAACCTTCTCATAACCATTATTGCAAATCTTTTTAGTGTCAATTACCTTTAAATGCAAAATCAATGGGAAACTCAAGAAAATAAAGTCGAACATAGTCAAGCACTAAGCAGCAACAACAGCCAACTGAAGTTTGAATCTGCCAAAAATTAATACCATGTAATAAACAATACACCACCAATCTCAGTTTGGTACCTGTGTTGTGCATAATTCATGGCACTTAAATAAATAGAAAATTGCCACAAAACTTCCATTTTTAAACTAATATGGAAGTTTAACAAAAAATCCATAAGATACATATGCTGTTTGTTCTGTACTTGAAACCTGAAAACTCGCTAAATTTACATTAAGAATGAACTCACAAAACAAAATTCGATATGTGCAAAACAAAAGTAAAAGATACTACCTTCAACGTTCACAAAAAGCAAAGTACCAGTGGCAGACACCAACACCCGGAACGTTTGATACAAAACAGTCACCTTCAACATATATTAAAACTCAACATTAATCATAACATCCAAATTTTCAGCCAAATGATGTAATTAAACAACTGTAGAAGAATGTCTGAATCATACCAGTGCTTATAGCTGCAACATCAAACATTATTTGTGAATGTCTACTATTACCTTTAGCACTTCGAGAGAATGGTACCCGAGTAGAAAATTTTCATTAGCTTTTGGCGTAATTCATGTTTACTCTTCTTGTATTTTGCTTTGTTCAAGGGAGTTTTCTCTTTATCTGAAGTCATCTCTCGTTTCACATATTCAAACGTTCCAAGTTTGAAACTAAAAATCAGAGCAAGCATTGAAAGTCAACTATGAAGGTTTCATCATATTGAAAACTTCAGTGTTGTGGAATGTTAAAATGAGTGGAACACTGTTTTTATAGCAAAACATATGTGGAATGTTATCTGTGGTAAGAGTTCTTTATGGGTTAAATGGATTAACACATATAAACTTCAGGGAAAAAGTATATGGGATGTTAAAATGTTTGATGATGACTCTTATAGTTGGAGGAGTATCCTAAGCCTAAGAAGTAAATTTAGACTAAAATTTGTTCACGAGATTGGGGATGGTCAAAAAACTTCCTTTTGGTTTGACAATTGGCATCCAGAAGGGCCTTTGTGTAACCTGTTTTCAAATAGACAAATATATGCTACTAGGCTAAACAGGAGATGTACCGTTAGCAGCTGTTTTAAAAATGGAGTATGGGTTTGGCCGGAGGAGCTTACTGAAAATCTTTATACTAATTTAAATGCCTACAATCCTATTTATAAAGCTGGCACCACTGATTCTGTTATGTGGCGTGATAATAAGGGGAAATTGGTTAATTTTAGTGTTAATAATGCTTGGAAAGATATTAGAGAAGACAGGGATGTAGTTAAATGGCATAAACTTATTTGGTTCTCTCAAAATATACCAAAGCATGGATTTATTCTATGGTTGGCGGTCCAGTCGAGGCTTACTACCCAAGATAGAATGGAGAAATGGGATATGATTAACTGCCAGGTTTGCCCCTTATGCAACTCTGTTAAAGATTCACACGTACATTTGTTTATTGATTGCATATATGCCAAAGATGTGTGGAAATATTTTAAAGGTAAAGCTAGGGCTGATGATATGATAGACATAATTATTGAAGGCCAACTGACATGGGATGATCTTATTGATCATTTTGTTAAAATCCCATGTAACAAATCCATATGGAGTATTATTGGAAGATTGGTGGTTGCTGCAATTATATACTTCATTTGGCAGGAAAGAAATTTCAGAATTTTTAAAGGTGATCGAAGAACTGTTGATGTTGTTTGTAGTGTTATTCAAGAAGTGATTAGGTTAAGGCTAGAGGGTCTTAAGATAAACAACTCAGATCAGGTCAGAAATGCAGCTGGTATTTGGAATTTTGGTATGGAGAGTGTCATGGTTCAAATAAATACTAGTTTAAATGGTTGAGTCAATTTACTGCTGGATATGTAGGTGGATCTTGTGGTATAGGGTATTTTGGTTATATGCAGGTTTGACTTATATTAGTCAAAATGTTCGTGGTCATTGGTTAGGAATATTAAGGAATATGTATAAAATTAGAACATTATATTGTTACTTGGTTTTTTTGTTTGTTAAATTTTGTAGGTATCCCATTCTGGAAATGTTGGTGTGTCTTTTGGAGCAAAGTCAAAGGGAGTCTAAGATTAAAGAGATAAAAGATTTGAAAGATCAAGAGCAGGATTCTTTAGAGTCATGCACAAGGATATGGATCACTTTGAAGTATAAAGGTATGCATTGTGTTTTGAATTTAAAATGTCATTTCTTGCAGGTGGTTCTTCAATTGGTTATGAGTCATAGGTCTTATAGAAATGGTATTGGTGATTGTATAGACTTTGTCTTTTATTGGTATAGGGATGAATTATGGTGAATGTTTTATTTTCTATGCTTTCTAGTTTGGTAGAAAGTGTAATAGTGTTTCGGATGGTTCACTAAAAATCATCCCCCATGTACTTTTCGTTTTTTGATGGTATAAAATTCTCCGGGGTACCGTCCCCTTTCTCCAAAAAAAAACTTCAGTGTTGTTTTCAGCTATAAACTATCTCATGAGTACTTTAGAATAGCAAAGCTTGCCCATATTAAAGTCAACATCTGGCAATTATAACTTTACATTATGCCTGAAGTTACGTAATAACTACATATAACTTATAGTCACATAACACATGACTCACCATTATCCGAACTCAGACTTTACATCCACTGTATTTGTCATCTGACACCTTGTTTCGTGTCCCATCACAACTGAAGGAAAAACTCGCATGACGTTCATAACCAGAGAGGGATGCTGATGAAATTAAATTTATATGAAGATATGGTTTTATTTTCTAATAAAATATCTAAATTGTATACCATCATTTTTTTATGAGAAGACGCCCACTTCCTATACTGTATGTTATGTATTGTCATCCTCTATCTATGGTATTTCTTATGTATGCCGAGGAGAGTGCAAACACAGACGTATAGTTAGTAATCACCTGCCAACAACTTGTTGCAACATCTTTAAATGTAGGGAGGATGGAGTTGTATGATGTAGATGGTTGTGAACCATATACACCCCATGTACCTGATAGATACATATATAGTAAATGAACGTTCATCAATATACATATACCTGATTGATGCAGTTGTATAAATACATATATAGCAGATACATATATAAACAATTACTTGCACTTTCATCAAAATACACGATAGAAGAATAATTTTGTCGTGTAGTAAATGAACGTACCTTTCTATCGTAATTGCAATCAGCGTGAACAGAGTTGAACGGAAGCAGCAGAAGGAAGAAAAGATTTGAAATGAGTGAGGCTTGACCTGTCATTTTAGGCATAAAGTTGGTTTGATAAGTTCTCATTCAACATTATTATATATAAGTAAATACTCCCTATTGTGTTGTTTGCTAAATAAATGTGGGAAGTGGCCAAGTGTTGAAAAGTATGAATATAAGTCGCTTTCATAATCGTATTTAGGTATATGTTAACTACAAAAACAAAATAATATGTTAGAGTGACATCCAAATTTATAAGTATCTAAATGGATTAGAACTCAGTGTTAAATTGAACCGTACCGCGTTAAAATTTATCTACAATTCTCTTAACGAATTAGAAATCGGAATTAAATTGACGAAACAGAACCCATACAAAACCAAACTCACCTACTTACAACCCACGTACCGACCTGAAAATCAAGAAAGAAACCACAATGAAAGAGCAACCCTACACCACAAACAAAAAAGAGCAACAATTGAACAACACAACACATAATACAACTTACACAACAATAACAATAACAATAACCCAATACCACATGAGTGGTGTATGGGGGAGGTTGGATGTAGACAATCCTTCCCCTACCCGAGAATAAAAACAAGTCCTTTTCCCACCAAGAGTAGTCTCAAAAGTGGGAAAAGTCATCCCTCTCTTTATTCGGCGGATAAAGAGATTGCTTCCGAGTGGACCTCCGACAAAAAATAGGAAATTTTTTTTTTTAAATAAAAAATAGTAAAATAAAATTAAGACGCCATGAAAATGGTAGAATCAGATTTTCATGGGTTTAAAAGTCTGCCTGAAAATCAATTTAGGCTCTAAGCGGCAGTCAAGACGCCACATAATACAACTTGAAGAAGTAAAAAAACAAAAAGTAGCATGGAGACTATAAATACGCCACGCAAAAAGATGGAAGGAGAAAAAATATAGAACCCTAAAAACAGGAAGAAAAAAAACAATTCAATAGTAAAATTGAAGCTGTATTGAGTTAATTGCAAAAAAAAAAAAAAAAAAAAAAAAAAAAAAAAAAATACAAAAGAATAACCTGAGAAGAGTAATTGCAGTGATGATTTAGAAAATACCATTCAAAAGTTTGGTTCTGAATTTTGTTTATTTAAAAATTATGTTCATTTTACTTGATCGACAGCTGCAGATCAAATAATGGAACATCCAATTTAAACTCCACAAGCATATGCAAAATCAAACACCTTACTCTTACTCTATAGTAGAAACCATGCATTTAATCATAGATTGATGGTCTTCATCACAAATCAAACTCTAAAGACTGTAAAACCATAAAACACTAAATTATAGATATAGAAATAGCAATACGTAACCTGAATTGCAGTAACTGATAAGTGTAACGGCATCGTCAACAAGCTTGTGATTTTATAGAAATAGCAATACCTCTCATCAGATCATTTCTATTCCGAAGCAGATTCACTGAATTCTTGTACAAATCAATTTCATAATGAATTCTAGATGTGACGATATCAACCCGTTTAATGATGAAAGGTTTAATTGGGGCGTTTTATCTCAAAAGTGTAAAACATAAGATGGCTACAAAACATAATGTTTTGAACGTATTGCTATTGTAGTGTAAGCGTCTACCGATAACTAAGTACACAACCAACGAAAATATATACATGCCTTGTAAGCAGTTAACACATACCTTGTAAGAGAGGAACAGGTAGGAGGAACGATGTCAACGGAACTTGATTATGTCCTCATATTTGAGTAACATCAGTTCAAAATTACATACAATTAGTACTATATAATTTGTAACAAACCCTAGATATCCGAAATCTATAAGCGCCCAATGTGTATATACAATTCTAAATCAGAAATCTATAGAAATAAGCGTACCTATAAATCGTTATCGATAGAGCTAATCCGATTTTGATTAAACTCCATTAGTAACCAGATAGTTTTGATACAATGAAATCTGAATCTCCAATTGTTTAAACAAAATCAAAGCGTTTGAAGATGTAAACAATTTTCCACAACCCCTAATTTCCATGCCGATACCTTTTTTTTTTTTTTTTTTTTTTTGAATGAGGAAAGAGTTTTTAATCTGTGTGTGATTTCAAATGGTAGGGAAATAGGTTAATACATGGACAACCCCAATTATTTTAGTATTATTCCGCATTACAAGGGTATTTTAGGTAACAAACAACTATTATTATGAGTTCATAATAATAGTTGGATGGTGTAGATTATGAATGTTAATCATAGTGTAAGGCAATGATTAGTGGTTTAAAATTTAGATAATCTATTATTAGTTTTGTTATTATAATGTAAGGAGATTTGATTCATTTTAATTAAAAAAAATAACAAATAAAATATTATATTATATAACATATAACAAAACATTAAATCAATATAGACAAATACAATTCATAATAGAACTGAACTAAATTTTTTTTACAAAATAGAATTCATAATATTTAGCCTATAATAAAAAAATTTTAATTTTTGGCCCATGATAAAATCTTTAGCTCAAAAGAGGCCTCTTCACATTAATCCAATATGAAAACGCTCGGGTTTGAATTCTGATACCGGTTCACGCTCCTCCATCTTCTTCTTTTCAACTGCAACTATCTTACTTTACCTGCAAAAAAATCTTTTTGTAAATTCACAAATAAATATATTTTTTTCCCTAAACATAGCCTTTAAGGCTATCCTTAAGAAAATACTCATGAATTAAAGCCATAAATAGGCTATATATTTTCATTTTTGTTACAATGTAGGCTATATACTCAATAAAATACCAATGTAGGCTATATACTCTTAAAAGGTGTATCGATGTATACCAACAAAACTTAGAAACCTGCTAACACCATCATCTTCGTCGTATGAACATCATCATCTAATCGAAGCTTCAAATTACTTGAAATGATGCCAATACCGTCGACTAACAACTTTTGTTAAGTATTAAGATTCAAAATCCACAACGATTTTACAATTCGATGAAGAACATAAGCGGTTTTCATGACGAACACTTGTTAACATGAGTACACTTTTTGAAAGAATATAGTCTACATTGGTATTTTTTGGAGTATAAATCCTACATCGAAACAAAAATGAAAGTATATAGCATATTTATGGAAGAACAAATTGCAGGGGTTTTTTTTCCATGTAATATTAAAAAGAAAAAAACCAGATAATCATTTTAACCGGTTTAGCTGGTAGGAAGTCATTTTTGTTGACATGAGTTCACTTTTTGAAAGTACATAGCCTACATTGGTATTTTTCGGAGTATATAGCCTACATTGAAAAAAAAAATGAAAGTATATAGCCTATTTATAGCTTTAACCCAATACTCAATGCATAAATAGTGGTACATCTTTCTCACGAAGGTAGTTTTATGCAAGGTAGTGGGGTGGTTTTAGCATGTTACAAATCAATAATGCATGTTCTAAAAGCTTAAAGATAGCCCTTAGGGCTATCCTTAAAAAAATCCATAAAAAACAAGAAAGATAAGAAATCAATATATATATATATATATATATATATATATATATATATATATATATATATATATATATATATATATATATATATATATATATATGGGCACGATCCGTGGCTAAGCTTAAAACGAGTACAAATCGGATAAGCAAATGTGGACCACAAAAATATCATAAAACTTCATTTTAGCTTAAAATGTATGGAAGGGTAAAAAAGTCATTTTAATAATTATAATTAATAAAAATTAATTAGACAAAAGTTAACATATTATGAACCACCTTCATCACCACAACCCACCACCACCCACTACCATCAACCACCACCACCACCACCACCTACCACAACCACCACCACCTACCGCCACCACCACCACCGTTCACCACCACCCACCAACCACCACCACCCACCACCTACCCACCCACTACTACCACCACCCACCCACCACCAACCACCACTTACCACCACCACCTACTACCACCACCTCCACCAACCAACCACCACCACCACCACCAGCTATCACCACCACCTACCAGCAACCACCCATCACCACCACCAACCACCACCTTCAACCACCCACCACCACCACCACCACCCAACAGTACCAACGACCTCCACCACCACCAACCACCACCACTAACCACAACCACCCACCAACCAACACCACCCCACAGCCACCAACCACCACCACCAACTACAACCACCAATCACCACCTACCACCACCACCTACCACCACCACCACCCACCACCACCACCCAACAGTACCAACAACCTCCACCACCACCACCACCAACCACAACCACCTACCACCCACCAACCACCACCACCCACAGCCACCAACTATAACCACCAATCACCAGCACCCATCAACTACCACCACCCATCATGTAGAGACCCGTCCCAATCCATCCGGACGAAGTCCATATTGATTATAAACGATTCACAACAGTTGATTACATCGCGAGGTACTTGACCTCTATATGATACATTTTACAAACATTGCATTCGTTTTTGAAAAGACAATCTTTCATTACATCGAAAGTTGACAACATGCATACCATTTCGTAATATATCTTACTATAATTGACTTAATAATAATCTTGATGAACTCAACGACTCGAATGCAACGTTTTTTGAAATATGTCATGAATGACTCCAAGTAATATCTCTAAGATGAGCAAATGCACAGCGGAAGATTTCTTTCATACCTGAGAATAAACATGCTTTCAAGTGTCAACCAAAAGGTTGGTGAGTTCATTAGTTTACATAAATAATCATTTCCATCATTTTAATAGACCACAAGAATTTCATTTCTCATAAATATACGTCCCATGCATAGAGACAAAAATATCATTCATATGGATTGAACACCTGGTAACCGACATTCACAATATGTATATAAGAATATCCCCATCATTCCGGGATCCTCCTTCGGACATGATATAAATTTCGAAGTAGTAAAGCATCCGGTACTTTGGATGGGGCTTGTTGGGCCCGATAGATCTATCTTTAGAGTTCGCGTCAATTAGGGTATCTGTTCACTAATTCTTAGATTACCAGACTTAATAAAAAGGGGCATATTCGATTTCGATCATTCAACCATATAATGTAGTTTTGATTACTTGTGTCTATTTCGTAAAAACATTTATAAAAATTGCGCATGTATTCTCAGCCCAAAAATATAAAGGGTAAAAAGGCAAATGAAACTCACCAAATGTATTTTGTAGTAAAAATACATATGACTATATTGAACAACTGAACAATGCAGGGTTGGCCTCAGATTCACGAACCTATATCATTTGTGTTTATTAATACATATAATGGTAATCAAATAATTTCATTTATTAATTGAATAAATTTTTAGATATGTGTAGTTATATAGAATTTATACTAAAATCTATTTAAATATATACTTTATTTATATATAATATATCTTATGTTATATTTGTATATTTTATATATATAAAAAAATTTAATTTTTATCTATGCATTTAGTTGTATGTAAGTATTTATATAAAAATATTAGTATGTTTGATATATTATTATATGAAATATGATTATAGTATGTATAGTAAGTATAATTTTTGTATAAGATATTTATTTGTTAAAAAGGGTAGTTTTGATAATAATGATTTATCAATAATAATGACTTTATTAATAATGATAGTAAAACTAATAGTTTTAATAAAAATGTTAATTACTAATAATAAAAATGTTAGTTTTAAGAATGATATTTTTTTTTTATAGTTTGATAATAATAATACTTATATCCATATTGATAATAATGTTAATATTAATAATGTTAATAATATCAATGATGATAATACAAATAATGATATTCCTTAATAATACTAGTAGTAGTAATAATAGCTAATAATAATAATACTAATAACGATAATAATAATAATATACAGTTGTCATAATCATACTAATAATAATGAGTGTTATTTAATAATAATACTAATAATTATAATTCTACTAATAATAAATATAATCAAATTAATGATAATACCATTGATAATAATAATTATAACAATAATAATAATAACCATAATAATAATAATAATCAATAATAATAATAAATATAACATAATAAAAGAAAATCTACCTTTAAATAGGCTTTTTATAAAAAGAATGTCTCAAGCGAGGCTCGAACTCGCGACCTCTCGAATCCCGACACTAACCATTAACCATACCTCTACTATAACAATTCTGTTTTAACCTTTCTCTAAAATTTATTTAAACCGTATAACTGTATCCTTCATCTTCTTCATATGATAAATCGATCAGAGACCATAGTGAGGTTTATAACATTAAATTAATTTTTGTTTTGGGTTTGGAAACACAATAACACAGATTATAATATCAACGAATTAACAAAGCAGAATAAGAAGAAGAAAAAAATCAGTTTCTGGTAGCGAAGAACACAAATAAAAGTCAAACCTCAATTTCAAAATTTCGAACGTTTTAGATAAAAGTTAAAACACGAAAGAGTTTGCAAATCTCTCCTTGAAACTATCTGGACCTTCAATTACTACTGAAACAGCTTATAGAATTCGAATTGCTCGATGAACAAGCAATTTTGACTTTTGTAAATAACTTTGACTTCCAAAATTCGACATCAATTTAGGAAATTGGATCGTGAATCTTTCCAGATAGTTTAAACAAAAGGTTCCTAACGTAACTCCATTATTACTTTTTGAGATTGATTTAAAAATCGAGTTTTTACAAAAATAAACCATGAACAGAGTTCCTCGCTGTTTCTGTTTCAAATTCGTTTAAAAAAAAGGTTGGGAATGGTTTTTGTGATTAGTATTTGATAATGTAAAAATCGTTTTGTATTACTTACAACAGGGATTTATTGTTTATTATATCAATAGACATGAAGAATCATTCACGTACAGAAATAATATAATAAAAAAAATTGAGAACGACTTCTAACAGAATTTGGACTATTTCTGTGATAATGGATTCGACCTTGTACGAATTGAAGATAAAAGCAAAAATCAGATATAGATGGATAGGAACGTGCACTGATTGTACAGATTTTGTTGAATTATATAATTTGATAAATATATTAATAATAATAATAATAATAAATAATAATAATAATACAAATTTCTTAATATATATAACTATATCTGTATATAACACCTATATATTTATATATATCTGTATATATATATTTGTATTTATATATCTCTGTATTTGTATATCTTTTATATTTATTTATTTTTATAGTTTATAAATAATCATAATATTAAGTAATACCCTTAATATTATACATAAGAATAAATAATAATGCAAATAATAATATAATAGTAATAATGATATTATTACTAATGATGATTATAATAGTTATTATAAAATATATAACAATAATAACAATAATAATAATTATAATAATGCTAATATTATTAATAATAACAATACTATCAATAATAGCAATACTAATAATAGTGATATTAATATTATTCATGTTTCATGATAATATAAATAACTTAAATGTATTAACTTTCACTAATATAACTAATACTGACATTAATGTTAATATTGTTATTAATGAAAGTACTAATGATATTAGTATTACAATTTTAACTTGTAAATTCACTTAATATGTTAAGATTATATATTATAATTATATATTATATATTATATGATAACATGTGTTGTATATTTATTATAAACACTTTATATAATATGTGTATGCATATTAAATGTGAAGATGTAATCGTCTTATATATATATATATATATATATATATATATATATATATATATATATATATATATATATATATATATATATATATATATATATATATATATATATATATAAGTATTTTATATTATAATATTCTCTCATCATAGGAATAATTTAACATATAGTATTTATAATTTATATATAAATTTTCCAATATCCATGATAATAATTATTACAGAAAATCATATATATCTATTCATAGATTTATTTTAATAATAATTTTCTTATCTTGTATTTTATTTTATATATTTAATTCTAATGATAAATTATCTTTTATTATTTCCACTACATACATTTATATATATATATATATATATATATATATATATATATATATATATATACGTATATATTTATTTACAAACAATTGTTCGTGAATCATCGGGAATGGTCAAAATGGCAAATGCATTCATGTAACAGTTCCAAAGTTTTCGAGACTCAACATTACAGACATTGCTCATCGTGTCGGAAACATTTAAAGATTAAAGTTTAAATTTGATCGGAAATTTTTGGGTCACTACAGTACCTACCCGTTAAAGAAATTTCATCCCGAAATTTGATCGAGGTTGTCATGGCTAACTATAAAAATGTTTTCATGACGAATATGAGTTGATAAATTGAGTTTTATCACCATTAAGTAATATGGATAAAAATAACTCGATTATTCGAAGAGTACGAATGAAGCTATCACCAAAGAGTGAAATAGGAAAGTAAAGATTCATCTTAACTTTTGACAGAGTCAAGGTTGAATTCCGGAATTCAAGGGATTTAAAGAAAATCTTCGAAATCTAAAAGATTTGATTCTTCGGCGAGTAAGAAAATTAAGATCTCTATAACTAAATACGGTGACCTGCCTCGATTACTCTGTCTGATATTTCCATTATAAATTAAACTCATCCATTCCATTATTCTCACCATTCCTATACTTTCTTTCTTAGTCCATACATTCAAAAGATTGTGAAAATGCTTAGTCCAGTTCTAATCCTTGATATTTTTCCTAATTATCATTTCTGTCATCCTTCTTTTCAATCTTCCACCAGAAAATCTGTTTACTTCTACTATTACCTTGAGGTGATACTATTCTTATTTATACCGTGTCTTTATTTTACTATTCATATTAATATCCAAGGGTTTTAATCTCCGTGTTGTTATTGGGCTTTATGAAATGTCCCGTTCTTATTGATTAAAAACGTTCCATATTAATTGATTTCGTTGCGAGGTTTTGACCTCTATATGAGACGTTTTTCAAAGACTGCATTCATTTTTAAAAAAAACCATAACCTTTATTTCATAAATAAAGGTTTAAAAAGCTTTACGTAGATTATCAAATAATGATAATCTAAAATATCCTGTTTACATACAACCATTACATAATGGTTTACAATACAAATATGTTACAACGAAATCAGTTTCTTGAATGCAGTTTTTACACAATATCATACAAACATGGACTCCAAATCTTGTCCTTATTTTAGTATGCAACAGCGGAAGCTCTTAGTATTCACCTGAGAATAAACATGCTTTAAACGTCAACAAAAATGTTGGTGTGTTATAGGTTTAACCTATATATATCAAATCGTAACAATAGACCACAAGATTTCATATTTCAATACACATCCCATACATAGAGATAAAAATCATTCATATGGTGAACACCTGGTAACCGACATTAACAAGATGCATATATAAGAATATCCCCATCATTCCGGGACACCCTTCGAATATGATATAAATTTCGAAGTACTAAAGCATCCGGTACTTTGGATGGGGTTTGTTAGGCCCAATAGATCTATCTTTAGGATTCGCGTCAATTAGGGTGTCTGTTCCCTAATTCTTAGATTACCAGATTTAATAAAAAAGGGGCATATTCGATTTCGATAATTCAACCATAGAATGTAGTTTCACGTACTTGTGTCTATTTTGTAAATCATTTATAAAACCTGCATGTATTCTCATCCCAAAAATATTAGATTTTAAAAGTGGGACTATAACTCACTTTCACAGATTTTTACTTCGTCGGGAAGTAAGACTTGGCCACTGGTTGATTCATGAACCTATAACAATATATACATATATATATCAAAGTATGTTCAAAATATATTTACGACACTTTTAACATATTTTGATGTTTTAAGTTTATTAAGTCAGCTGTCCTCGTTAGTAACCTACAACTAGTTGTCCACAGTTAGATGTACAGAAATAAATCGATAAATATTATCTTGAATCAATCCACGACCCAGTGTATATGTATCTCAGTATTGATCACAACTCAAACTATATATATTTTGGAATCAACCTCAACCCTGTATAGCTAACTCCAACATTCACATATAGAGTGTCTATGGTTGTTCCGAAATATATATAGATGTGTCGACATGATAGGTCAAAACATTGTATACGTGTCTATGGTATCTCAAGATTACATAATATAAAATACAAGTTGATTAAGTTATGGATGGAATAGATTTGTTACCAATTTTCACGTAGCTAAAATGAGAAAAATTATCCAATCTTGTTTTACCCATAACTTCTTCATTTTAAATCCGTTTTGAGTGAATCAAATTGCTATGGTTTCATATTGAACTCTATTTTATGAATCTAAACAGAAAAAGTATAGGTTTATAGTCGGAAAAATAAGTTACAAGTCATTTTTGTAAAGGTAGTCATTTCAGTCGAAAGAACGACGTCTAGATGACCATTTTAGAAAACATACTTCCACTTTGAGTTTAACCATAATTTTTGGATATAGTTTCATGTTCATAATAAAAATCATTTTCACAGAATAACAACTTTTAAATCAAAGTTTATCATAGTTTTTAATTAACTAACCCAAAACAGCCCGCGGTGTTACTACGACGGCGTAAATCCGATTTTACTGCGTTTTTCTTGTTTCCAGGTTTTAAATCATTAAGTTAGCATATCATATAGATATATAACATGTGTTTAGTTAATTTTAAAAGTCAAGTTAGAAGGATTAACTTTTATTTGCGAACAAGTTTAGAATTAACTAAACTATGTTCTAGTGATTACAAGTTTAAACCTTCGAATAAGATAGCTTTATATGTATGAATCGAATGATGTTATGAACATCATTACTACCTCAAGTTCCTTGGATAAACCTACTGGAAATGAGAAAAATAGATCTAGCTTCAAAGGATCCTTGGATGGCTTGAAAGTTCTTGAAGCAGAATCATGACACGAAAACAATTTCAAGTAAGATTTCCACTCGAAATAAGATTGTTATAGTTATAGAAATTAATTAAAGTTTGAATATGATTATTACCTTATATTAGAAAGATAACCTACTGTAAGTAACAAAGGTTTCTTGATCTTGGATGATTACTTGGAATGGATTTAGAAAACTTGGAAGTAAACTTGCAATCTTGGAAGTATTCTTGATTTTATGAAACTAGAACTTTTGGAATTTATGAAGAACACTTAGAACTTGAAGATAGAACTTGAGAGAGATCAATTAGATGAAGAAAATTGAAGAATGAAAGTGTTTGTAGGTGTTTTTGGTCGTTGGTGTATGGATTAGATATAAAGGATATGTAATTTTGTTTTCATGTAAATAAGTCATGAATGATTACTCATATTTTTGTAATTTTATGAGATATTTCATGCTAGTTGCCAAATGATGGTTCCCATATGTGTTAGGTGACTCACATGGGCTGCTAAGAGCTGATCATTGGAATGTATATATCAATAGTACATACATCTAAAAGCTGTGTATTGTACGAGTACGAATACGGGTGCATACGAGTAGAATTGTTGATGAAACTGAACGAGGATGTAATTGTAAGCATTTTTGTTAAGTAGAAGTATTTTGATAAGTGTCTTGAAGTCTTTCAAAAGTGTATGAATACATATTAAAACACTACATGTATACACATTTTAACTGAGTCGTTAAGTCATCGTTAGTCGTTACATGTAAATGTTGTTTTGAAACCTTTAGGTTAACGATCTTGTTGAATGTTGTTAACCCATTGTTTATTATAACAAATGAGATGTTAAATTGTTATATTATCATGATATTATGATATATAATATATCTTAGTATGATATATATACAGTTAAATGCCGTTACAACGATAATCGTTACATATATGTCTCGTTTCGAAATCATTAAGTTAGTAGTCTTATTTTTACATATGTATTTCAGTGTTAATACACTTAATAATATATTTACTTATCATTTAACATAATTAACCAAGTGTATCAATACCTAGTAAGACGTTGTTATAACTATAATCGTTATATATATCGTTTTCGAGTTTCTTAAATTAATAGTCTCATTTTTATGTATATAACTCATTGTTAAAATACCTAATGAGATACATACTTATAATAAAATCATGTTAACTATATATATAACCATATATATGTCATCATATAGTTTTTACAAGTTTTAACGTTCGTGAATCACCGGTCAACTTGGGTGGTTAATTGTCTATATGAAACCTATTTCAATTAATCAAGTCTTAACAAGTTTGATTGCTTAACATGTTGGAAACACTTAATCATGTAAATAAAAATTTCATTTAATATATATATATAAACATGGAAAAGTTCGGGTCACTACAGTACCTACCCGTAAAATAAATTTCGTCCCGAAATTTTAAGCAGTTGGAGGTGTTGACGTATCTTCTGGAAATAAATGCGGGTATTTCTTCTTCATCTGATCTTCACGCTCCCAGGTGAACTCGGGTCCTCTACGAGCATTCCATCGAACCTTAACAATCGGTATCTTGTTTTGTTTAAGTCTCTTAACCCCACGATCCATTATTTCGACGGGTTCTTCAATGAATTGAAGTTTTTCATTGATTTGGATTTCGTCCAACGGAATAGTGAGATCTTCTTTAGCAAAACATTTCTTCAAATTTGAGACGTGGAAAGTGTTATGTACAGCCGTGAGTTGTTGAGGTAGCTCCAGTTGGTAAGCTACTGGTCCGACACGATCTATAATCTTGAATGGTCCAATGTACCTTGGATTTAGTTTCCCCCGTTTACCAAATCGAACAACGCCTTTCCAAGGTGAAACCTTAAGCATGAACATTTCTCCAATTTCAAACTCTATATCTTTTCTTTTACTGTCCGCGTAGCTCTTTTGTCGACTCTGGGTGGTTTTCAATCTTTGTTGAATTTGGATGATTTTCTCGGTAGTTTCTTGTATTATCTCCGGACCCGTAATATGTCTATCCCCCACTTCACTCCAACAAATCGGAGACCTGCACTTTCTACCATAAAGTGCTTCAAACGGCGCCATCTCAATGCTTGAATGGTAGCTGTTGTTGTAGGAAAATTCTGCTAACGGTAGATATCGATCCCAACTGTTTTCGAAATCAATAACACATGCTCGTAGCATGTCTTCAAGCGTTTGTATCGTCCTTTCGCTCTGTCCATCAGTTTGTGGATGATAGGCAGTACTCATGTCGAGACGAGTTCCTAATGTTTGCTGTAATGTCTGCCAGAATCTTGAAATAAATCTGCCATCCCTATCAGAGATAATAGAGATTGGTATTCCATGTCTGGAGACGACTTCCTTCAAATACAGTTGTGCTAACTTCTCCATCTTGTCATCTTCTCTTATTGGCAGGAAGTGTGCTGATTTGGTGAGACGATCAACTATTACCCAAATAGTATCAAAACCACTTGCAGTCCTTGACAATTTAGTGATGAAATCCATGGTAATTTTTCCCATTTCCATTCCGGGATTTCGGGTTGTTGAAGTAGACCTGATGGTTTCTGATGCTCAGCTTTGACCTTAGAACACGTCAAACATTCTCCTACGTATTTAGCAACATCGGCTTTCATACCCGGCCACCAAAAATGTTTCTTAAGATCCTTGTACATCTTCCCCGTTCCAGGATGTATTGAGTATCTGGTTTTATGAGCTTCTCTAAGTACCATTTCTCTCATATCTCCAAATTTTGGTACCCAAATTCTTTCAGCCCTATACCGGGTTCCGTCTTCCCGAATATTAAGATGCTTCTCCGATCCTTTGGGTATTTCATCCTTTATATTTCCCTCTTTTAAAACTCCTTGTTGCGCCTCCTTTATTTGAGTATTAAGGTTAGTGTGAATCATTATATTCATAGATTTTACTCGAATGGGTTCTCTGTCCTTTCTGCTCAAGGCATCGGCTACCACATTTGCCTTCCTCGGGTGATAACGAATCTCAAAGTCGTAATCATTCAACAATTCAATCCACGTACGCTACCTCATATTCAGTTGTTTCTGATTAAATATGTGTTGAAGACTTTTGTGGTCGGTATATATAATACTTTTGACCCCATATAAGTAGTGCCTCCAAGTCTTTAATGCAAAAACAACCGCGGCTAATTCCAAATCATGCGTCGTATAATTTTGCTCGTGAATCTTCAATTGTCTAGACGCATAAGCAATCACCTTCGTCCGTTGCATTAATACACAACCGAGACCTTTCTTTGATGTGTCACAATAAATCACAAAATCATCATTCCCTTCAGGCAATGACAATATAGGTGCCGTAGTTAGCTTTTTCTTCAATAATTGAAACGCCTTTTCTTGTTCATCCTTCCATTCAAATTTCTTCCCTTTATGCGTTAATGCAGTCAAGGGTTTTGCTATTTTGGAGAAATCTTGGATGAATCTTCTGTAGTAACCAGCCAATCCTAAAAATTGACGTATATGCTTCGGAGTTTTTGGGGTTTCCCACTTTTCAACGGTTTCGATCTTTGCCGAGTCCACCTGGATACCTTCTTTGTTCACTATGTGACCGAGGAATTGAACTTCTTCCAACCAAAATGCACACTTTGAAAACTTAGCGTACAGTTTTTCTTTCCTCAATACTTCTAGCACTTTTCTCAAATGTTCTTCATGCTCTTGATCATTCTTTGAGTAAATAAGTATGTCATCGATGAAAACAATGACAAACTTGTCAAGATATGGCCCACACACTCGGTTCATAAGGTCCATGAACACAGCTGGTGCGTTAGTCAATCCAAACGGCATAACCATAAACTCGTAATGACCATAACGCGTCCTAAAAGTAGTTTTTGGAATATCATCCTCCTTTACTCGCATTTGATGATATCCAGAACGTAAATCGATCTTTGAATAAACCGACGAGCCTTGTAGTTGATCAAATAAGTCATCAATTCTCGGCAGTGGATAACGGTTTTTGATGGTAAGTTTGTTCAACGCTCTGTAGTCAATACACAACCTAAATGTACCATCCTTCTTCTTGACAAACAAAACAGGAGCTCCCCATGGTGATGTGCTTGGTTGAATGAAACCACGTTCTAATAGTTCTTGCAGTTGGCTCTGCAATTCTTTCATCTCGCTGGGTGCGAGTCTATAAGGAGCACGAGCTATTGGTGCAGCTCCTGGTACAAGATCTATTTGAAATTCAACAGATCGATGTGGAGGTAGTCCCGGTTATTCTTTCGGAAATACATCGGGAAATTCTTTTGCGACGGGAACATCATTGATGCTCTTTTCTTCAGTTTGTACTTTCTCGACGTGTGCTAGAACAGCATAGCAACCTTTTCTTATTAGTTTTTGTGCCTTCAAATTACTAATAAGATGTAGCTTCATGTTGCCCTTTTCTCCGTACACCATTAAGGGTTCTCCTTCTTCTCGTACAATGCGAACTGCATTTTTATAACATACGATCTCTGCTTTCACCTTCTTCAGCCAGTCCATGCCAACTATTACATCAAAACTCCCTAACTCTACTGGTATCAAATCAATCTTAAATATTTCGCTACCCAGTTTAATTTCTCGATTCCGGCATATATTATCTGCTGAAATTAATTTTCCGTTTACTAATTCGAGTAAAAATTTACTATCCAACGGCGTCAATGGACAACTTAATTTAGCACAAAAATCTCTTCTCATATAGCTTCTATCCGCACCCGAATCTAAGAAAACGTAAGAAGATTTATTGTCAATAAGAAACGTACCCGTAACAAGCTCTGGGTCTTCCTGTGCCTCTGCCGCATTAATATTGAAAACTCTTCCGCGGCCTTGTCCATTCGTGTTCTCCTGGTTCGGGCAATTTCTAATAATGTGGCCCGGTTTTCCACATTTATAACAAACTACATTGGCATAACTTGCTCCGACACTACTTGCTCCGCCATTACTAGTTCCGACACCATTTGTTCCTTTCGTTCTATTAACCCCTGGTCCGTAGACCTCACACTTCGCCGCGCTATGACCATTTCTTTTACACTTGTTGCAAAATTTGGTGCAGAACCCCGAGTGATACTTTTCACACCTTTGGCATAGCTGCTTCTGATTGTTGTTGTTGTTGCGGTTGTTATTGTTGTTGGAATGATTATTGTAGTTGTTGTTGTTGTTGTTGTTGTTGTTGGGTCGTTTGTTGTAGTTGCGATTGATGTTGCGATTGTTGGGATAATTGTTGCGATTATTATTGTAATTGATGTTGTTGTTGTATTGGTGATTCTTATCACCATTTTCCTCCCACTTTCATTTGACTTGCTTCACATTGGCCTCTTCAGCCGTCTATTCTTTAATTCTTTCCTCAATCTGGTTCACTAGTTTATGAGCCATTCTACATGCCTGTTGTATGGAGGCGGTCTTGTGTGAACTTATATCTTCTTGGATTCTTTCCGGTAATCCTTTCACAAACGCGTCGATCTTCTCTTCCTCATATTCGAACGCTCCCGGACACAATAGGCACAATTCTGTGAATCGTCTTTCGTACGTGATAATATCAAATCCTTGGGTTCGTAACCCTCTAAGTTCTGTCTTGAGCTTATTGACCTCGGTTCTGGGACGGTACTTCTCGTTCATCAAGTGCTTGAATGCTGACCACGGTAGTGCGTACGCATCGTCTTGTCCCACTTGCTCTAGATAGGTATTCCACCATGTTAACGCAGAACCTGTGAAGGTATGCGTAGCGTACTTCACTTTGTCCTCTTCAGTACACTTACTTATGGCAAACACCGATTCGACCTTCTCGGTCCACCGTTTCAATCCGATCGGTCCTTCGGTTCCATCAAATTCCAAAGGTTTACAGGCAGTGAATTCTTTGTAGGTGCATCCTACACGATTTTCTGTACTGCTAGTTCCAAGGTTATTGTTGGTATGTAGCGCAGCCTGTACTGCGGCTATGTTTGAAGCTAGAAAAGTACGGAATTCCTCTTCATTCATATTCACGGTGTGTCGAGTAGTCGGTGTCATTTCCTTCAAAATAGTCAAATGGAACAAGTTAATCATACAGAATATTAAGAGTAGTTAATAGTATTTCGTAGCATAATATGAACTCATTTATAAAAGCTTTTTCTTCATATTAGCGTTTTATAAGTTTAAATTCGGATAGTACCTACCCGTTAAGTTCATACTTAGTAGCTAATATACAATTCAACTACTACAATTCTATATGAAAAACTGATTATAATAATATTTCGCGTTCAAACTTTTATACAATATTTTACAAACTTACAATACCGCTTATTTTACATAAAGCATGAAATATAGCACACAATAACTTTGATACAAGATAGTTGTGAAGATAATTCTAGCTAGTACACAAGTCGTTCAGCAAAGGCAATAAAGACACGTAATTCATACGTCCAGAAACAAGTCATGCATTCTGTTTTTTACTAGGACTACTTCTCATCCTTGGTCTTGTGGAACATAACCGTTATGGCCGTTGATAAGACAGCGTGTTGTAACGTCGTCAAAGGGACGAGGGTTACGTAATGACCAACAGTCTCGTAATAACCTAAAAACCTCATTTCTTACCCCAATTACCGACTCCGTCACTTGTGGGAACGTTTTGTTTAATAGTTGTAGCCCGATGTTCTTTTTCTCACTTTGGTGAGAAGCGAACATTACTAACCCGTAAGCATAGCATGCTTCTTTATGTTGCATGTTAGCCGCTTTTTCTAAATCATGAAGTCCTATATTCGGATACATTGAGTCAAAATAATTTCTTAACCCGTTGCGTAAAATAGCATTTGGGTTCCCCGCAATATATGTGTCAAAGTAAACACATCGTAACTTATGGGTTTCCCAATGTGAAATCCTCCATCTTTCAAACGAAAGTCTCTTATAAACCAAGACATTCTTGGAATGTTCTTCAAATGTCCTACAAACTGATTTCGCCGTAAATAGTTGTGCCGAAGAATTCTGACCGACTCTAGACAAGATTTCATCAATCATGTCTCCGGGTAGGTCTCTTAAAATATTGGGTTGTCTATCCATTTTGTGTTTTTATACTGTAAAATAGACAAGAGTTAGATTCATAAAAAAATACTTATTAATACAAGCAATTTTTACATATATCATAAAGCATAAGCACACTATATTACATATATTACACCACACGAATACAACTATCTTATTCCGACTCGCTCGTTTCTTCTTCTTCGGTTTTGGTTCGTTTTGCCAAGTTTCTAGAGATATATGATGTTCCCCTAATACGAGCTGTCGTTTTCCATAACGGTTTAGAAAACCTGGTGGTTTAGAGGTTCCCGGGTCATTGTTACAACTTAAGGGCTTCGGGGGTTGACGATACATATAAAGTTCATCGGGGTTGGAATTAGATTTCTCTATTTTTATGCCCTTTCCCTTATTATTTTCTTTTGCCTTTTTAAATTCAGTTGGGGTAATTTCTATAACATCATCGGAATTCTCGTCGGAATCCGATTCATCGGAGAATTGGTAATCCTCCCAATATTTTGCTTCCTTGGCGGAAACACCATTGACCATAATTAACCTTGGTCGGCTGGTTGGGGATTTTCTTTTACTTAACCGTTTTATTATTTCCCCCACCGGTTCTATTTCCTCCTCCGGTTCCTCCTCTTCCGGTTCTAATTCTTCTTCCGGTTCCGACTCTTCTTCCGGTTCCTCTTCGGGAACTTGTGAATCAGTCCACGAATCATTCCAATTTACATTTGAATCTTCATTATTATTAGGTGAGTCAATGGGACTTGTTCTAGAGGTAGACATCTATCACATAATATCAAACGCGTTAAGAGATTAATATATCACATAATATTCACATGTTAAAAATATATAGTTTCCAACAAAATTTGTTAAGCAATCATTTTTCAAGTAAACACGGTCGAAGTCCAGACTCACTAATACATCCTAACAAACTCGATAAGACACACTAATGCAAAATTCTGGTTCTCTAAGACCAACGCTCGGATACCAACTGAAATGTCCCGTTCTTATTGATTAAAAACGTTCCATATTAATTGATTTCGTTGCGAGGTTTTGACCTTTATATGAGACGTTTTTCAAAGACTGCATTCATTTTTAAAACAAACCATAACCTTTATTTCATAAATAAAGGTTTAAAAAGCTTTACGTAGATTATCAAATAATGATAATCTAAAATATCCTGTTTACATACAACCATTACATAATGGTTTACAATACAAATATGTTACAACGAAATCAATTTCTTGAATGCAGTTTTTACACAATATCATACAAACATGGACTCCAAATCTTGTCCTTATTTTAGTATGCAACAGCGGAAGCTCTTAGTATTCACCCGAGAATAAATATGCTTTAAACGTCAACAAAAATGTTGGTGAGTTATAGGTTTAACCTATATATATCAAATCGTAACAATAGACCACAAGATTTCATATTTCAATACACATCCCATACATAGAGATAAAAATCATTCATATGGTGAACACCTGGTAACCGACATTAACAAGATGCATATATAAGAATATCCCCATCATTCTGGGACACCCTTCGGATATGATATAAATTTCGAAGTACTAAAGCATCCGGTACTTTGGATGGGGTTTGTTAGGCCCAATAGATCTATCTTTAGGATTCGCGTCAATTAGGGTGTCTGTTCCCTAATTCTTAGATTACCAGACTTAATAAAAAAGGGGCATATTCGATTTCGATAATTCAACCATAGAATGTAGTTTCACGTACTTGTGTCTATTTTGTAAATCATTTATAAAACCTGCATGTATTCTCATCCCAAAAATATTAGATTTTAAAAGTGGGACTATAACTCACTTTCACAGATTTTTACTTCGTCGGGAAGTAAGACTTGGCCACTGGTTGATTCACGAACCTATAACAATATATACATATATATCAAAGTATGTTCAAAATATATTTACAACACTTTTAATATATTTTGATGTTTTAAGTTTATTAAGTCAGCTGTCCTCGTTAGTAACCTACAACTAGTTGTCCACAGTTAGATGTACAGAAATAAATCGATAAATATTATCTTGAATCAATCCATGACCTAGTGTATACGTATCTCAGTATTAATCACAACTTAAACTATATATATTTTGGAATCAACCTCAACCCTGTATAGCTAACTCCAACATTCACATATATAGTGTCTATGGTTGTTCCGAAATATATATAGATGTGTCGACATGATAGGTCGAAACATTGTATACGTGTCTATGGTATCTCAAGATTACATAATATACAATACAAGTTGATTAAGTTATGGTTGGAATAGATTTGTTACCAATTTTCACGTAGCTAAAATGAGAAAAATTATCCAATCTTGTTTTACCCATAACTTCTTCATTTTAAATCCGTTTTGAGTGAATCAAATTGCTATGGTTTCATATTGAACTCTATTTTATGAATCTAAACATAAAAAGTATAGGTTTATAGTCGGAAAAATAAGTTACAAGTCATTTTTGTAAAGGTAGTCATTTCAGTCGAAAGAACGACGTCTAGATGACCATTTTAGAAAACATACTTCCACTTTGAATTTAACCATAATTTTTGGATATAGTTTCATGCTCATAATAAAAATCATTTTCTCAGAATAACAACTTTTAAATCAAAGTTTATCATAGTTTTTAATTAACTAACCCAAAACAGCCAGCGGTGTTACTACGACGACGTAAATCCGATTTTACGGTGTTTTTCATGTTTCCAGGTTTTAAATCATTAAGTTAGCATATCATATAGATATAGAACATGTGTTTAGTTGATTTTAAAAGTCAAGTTAGAAGGATTAACTTTTATTTGCGAACAAATTTAGAATTAACTAAACTATGTTCTAGTGATTACAAGTTTAAACCTTCGAATAAGATAGCTTTATATGTATGAATCGAATGATGTTATGAACATCATTACTACCTCAAGTTCCTTGGATAAACCTACTGGAAATTAGAAAAATAGATCTAGCTTCAAAGGATCCTTGGATGGCTTGAAAGTTCTTGAAGCAGAATCATGACACGAAAACAATTTCAAGTAAGATTTCCACTCGAAATAAGATTGTTATAGTTATAGAAATTAATTAAAGTTTGAATATGATTATTACCTTGTATTAGAAAGATAACCTACTATAAGTAACAAAGGTTTCTTGATCTTGGATGATTACTTGAAATGGATTTAGAAAACTTGGAAGTAAACTTGCAATCTTGGAAGTATTCTTGATTTTATGAAACTAGAACTTTTGGAATTTATGAAGAACACTTAGAACTTGAAGATAGAACTTGAGAAAGATCAATTAGATGAAGAAAATTGAAGAATGAAAGTGTTTGTAGGTGTTTTTGGTCGTTGGTGTATGGATTAGATATAAAGGATATGTAATTTTGTTTTCATGTAAATAAGTCATGAATGATTACTCATATTTTTGTAATTTTATGAGATATTTCATGCTAGTTGCCAAATGATGGTTCCCATATGTGTTAGGTAACTCACATGGGCTGCT
The DNA here is from genome assembly GCF_046630445.1 of Rutidosis leptorrhynchoides. NCBI lineage: Eukaryota > Viridiplantae > Streptophyta > Magnoliopsida > Asterales > Asteraceae > Rutidosis > Rutidosis leptorrhynchoides. The sequence goes on from NC_092339.1 coordinate 146,593,740, forward strand.
AAGAGCTGATCATTGGAGTGTATATACCAATAGTACATACATCTAAAAGCTGTGTATTGTACGAGTACGAATACGGGTGCATACGAGTAGAATTGTTGATGAAACTGAACGAGGATGTAATTGTAAGCATTTTTGTTAAGTAGAAGTATTTTGATAAGTGTCTTGAAGTCTTTCAAAAGTGTATGAATACATATTAAAACACTACATGTATATACATTTTAACTGAGTCGTTAAGTCATCGTTAGTCGTTACATGTAAATGTTGTTTTGAAACCTTTAGGTTAACGATCTTGTTGAATGTTGTTAACCCATTGTTTATTATAACAAATGAGATGTTAAATTGTTATATTATCATGATATTATGATATATAATATATCTTAGTATGATATATATACAGTTAAATGCCGTTACAACGATAATCGTTACATATATGTCTCGTTTCGAAATCATTAAGTTAGTAGTCTTATTTTTACATATGTATTTCATTGTTAATACGCTTAATAATATATTTACTTATCATTTAACATAATTAACCAAGTGTATCAATACCTAGTAAGACGTTGTTATAACGATAATCGTTATATATATCGTTTTCGAGTTTGTTAAATTAATAGTCTCATTTTTATGTATATAACTCATTGTTAAAATACCTAATGAGATACATACTTATAATAAAACCATGTTAATTATATATATAACCATATATATGTCATCGTATAGTTTTTACAAGTTTTAACGTTCGTGAATCACCGGTCAACTTGGGTGGTCAATTGTCTATATGAAACCTATTTCAATTAATCATGTCTTAACAAGTTTGATTGCTTAACATGTTGGAAACACTTAATCATGTAAATAACAATTTCATTTAATATATATATATAAACATGGAAAAGTTCGGGTCACTACACTTTATATTTTTTCTTATGTTTCGGTGTTCCTGCTTCTGTCTCCTATAATCATTATCATCCATAGTTAATGCTCTCTCTTATTTGTTGCGATTTATACCCCCTTTCTATTTCGGAGCTTCATGCTTTTGTTTTCTTTTCGAAAGTATTGGTCCAGAATTTGTAGGTATGGAGTTCCGAATGAACTTAATGTTCTAAGCAAGAAAGAACGTAATAGCACGATTTGATTTGTCAAATTACCAGAATAACTGAGAATAGAACTATCAAGAATATATTTTCTTGATATGTTCAGAAGTTAATTTGAATGAAAGAGTTATGTAACATGGCACGTGATGAAGATATGATATGTGAATCATCACGTTTCATTAGAAACTCAGCATGACTTACTGTAATATAATCACGTTGATCAAGTGTCATTATATTATACTAACTCATGCATCAGTTCCCAACATTACTTCAATAACATTCATATTTTAAACTCGAAAGTTTACAGAATATAGAAACTAACAGTTTCTATATGATGTAACACTGATAGCACGAAGAGATTAATGATTTCAGATAAGAATAGTTATGAAAATATCTTCAGAAATATGGAGGATATTTATAATAAAAGATACGATAATATCTCGGAATATCTAAGATCAGAGGATGATAGAAACTATTGTCCGCAAGGGTTTAGAGTAAGGAGCAAGATATTCACTAAAGACTTTAGCAGACATTGAATCATTTGGAATTTTTTTTTTTTGAAGTCAAACTTATTCTTTGTGATTTGTCCACGGCTTCCTTCATAGTTTCGCATAATCTGCTTTTCGGTACTAAATTTTCTATTGAATGTTTCCAATATAATGATACACAGGAAGCACGAAGAGGTATATAATTTCAGACGAGAATATTTATGAAAATATCCTCAGAAATATCAAAGATATTGATGATGATATTTTGGAATTTCTAAGTTCGATGGTTGATGAGGAAGACTTTCCGCAAGATTTTAACATGAATACAGAGCAAGATATTCGTTGAAGGTTTCATCGGATCCAGAATTACCTGGATTCTTTGAATATATGGTATGGTCCTTGTATTTGTCCTTAGTCTCCTTCGTGGTTAGCTCAATCCGTTTTTCAGTTCCAACTTTTCTGAGCTTTTCCAACATACTATTCTTTATCATCAAACTTCCGATGATTAAGGTCGTTTACTGTTGTCTATGGTTTCTGCTGCTTCATTCAGCTTTTTCAACATTCAGAGTATTGATTTGTGACTGAGTGCTTTTCAGAATTTCAAAATGAGAGATCGCAATTCTAAGAGATAAATGTCATACATATAACTGTTGATGTAGATATGCTGTGAGTTTTCAAAGTACTGATTACTGATTCCTGGTAATTGTTATGGCAGTTCTCGTTACAAGATGCAGATGAGTACATGACGAGACTTTAATAGATAAATATAGTGATTTGTCAGAGAGATTTAAACCAAGGAGCAACGAGGTTGTTGGTACATCTGCTGGTAATATGATGGAATATAAAAGGTTTCCCGATAACAATAAAAGAGTACACATATAAATCAAGGTTATAATAAGGTTGTTTCAAACGAAAAATCGAAGTTGACTTGCTGGAGCTGTGACAAAATTGGCTAATTTGGAAAGGAATTGCAAAGGTATTTTGGGTAATAATAACAATAAAGAAATTAACACAGCTATGTGTTAAATGTTTACTCAGGTTTTCGAGAGTTTCCAGGTGCATAACTATATGCATAGATCTTTCCCTCCGTAAATGAAATGCGGCTGGTTCATCCTTTCGATTGAGGTGTTTTCAAGAATCATGAAAGGTTTGAGCGCAGATTGTAATCGTCAAGATACAAATGAGGTTTAAGATGAAAGCAAGTGGCAAACTTGAAGATTTATTTAGTTTCATATGTTATAATCAATATTTTAATTCATTTTAATTGTTCAATGTTGGTAGTCCTCGATTGATAGTCCACAGTTAGCAATTCAACAATTCATATATAGTTTAATTTATAATATTCGGATTGTTTAATACATATCGTGACCCGTGTACATGTCTCAGACTCGATCACAACTCAAACTATATATATTATTATAGAATCAACCTCAACCCTGTATAGAGAACTCAATCATTACTTTATATAGAGTGTCTATGGTTATTCCAAATAATATATATATGCGTCAATATGATATGTTAAAACCTTGTATACGTGTCCCGATATTTAAAGTGCGTAAAATAAATACAGAAATTAAATGACGATAAATGAAATGCGTAAAGTAAATAACAGAAATTAAATGACGATAAAAAAATTGCGAGAATATAAATTGCGATAATTAAATTGCGATAAATAAAATGTAATCTTTTAGTTAGGAACAGTTAGCGTGGATTCTTAATAGAATTTTTCATAGTTAATTTGTTTGTTTCTAACAAATTTTATTTTGTCCAATGTTTTCTTCATTATGCCACTTGTTGGATTCTGGTAAATCAAAATCCAAATATGAAATTGAATGAAGATGGTTATTCTGCGGTGAATGAATTCATATATCTGTGGATGTAAGTAGGATAGTGAATGACTGTTGAATCAGATTTGAAGATTGTACAGTGTAACTTATTAATGTGAAATCTAAATATTCCTCGGGTATTACCTACCCGTTAAAATATTTTCTTCATTAACAGTTTGTACGAAAGAAATTTTTTTTTAATTACAATCTTTATGAAAATATATATACATATATATTTTCGTCAGATGTAATCATGGATTTAATGAGTTAATATGATATTAAACTCATTTGATTTACCGTTTGAACAAGAATATATCATCTCTAAAACATTAGAGTTTACATAATCATCATGTCGAACGAAGATAAATGATGTAGAACGTCATGTAGAACGATGATTATACTCGAGGTACAGAATGAGATGTCGAAGCTAGTGATGTGGATGTTGTTGTTGGTGGTACTAGTGTTGTTGGTGCTAAGGTTGGTGATGTGACTGGTGTTGGTGATACTGCTGGTGCTTGTAAACTGTGTACCGTGCTCTCTAAATTTAACACTCGAGCTCGGAGTTCTTTAACTTCTTCTACTAACCCTGGTTGGTTATCAGTGTGAGGTAGAGATTGGATATCTTCTCTAGTTCCGTTAATGGTAGTCTCAAGACAAAAAATTCTGGCAAAAAGGGTATAAACGGTGTTGCGAACAGGTTCGCAGGTGAGTGGGTCGAGTACTCCGAGGTTAGGTGGTAGATTCGATTCATGATATGGAGTACCTTCTTCCCTTCTCCATAGGGTGAGTATGTCGCGAACCCACCCCCATTTTCTCCAGTAATCACGATAGTTGATTGATTGATGTGCTCCTGTCACGCTGTCTTCGGAGTCAGAGGAACTTGGTCGATTCGTAGAGGCCATCTTACGTGATCTCAGGAAAGATTTTTGATATGAAGAGTTTAGTGACAGTAATTGATAGTTGGATGGTATTCTCAATGCATAATTTACATAGATATATATAGTACCAGGATCCCTTAAATTAAGGAGAAATTTACGAGAGATATCAGGCAAGGTCTACAGTAACAGATACGCTAAGATATGAATTGTCAGATACGCTAAGATATGAATTGTCAGATACGCTAAGATATGAATTGTCAGATACGCTAAGATATGAATTTTGTCTATACACTATTCATGCAGTCAATGCAGTAAAACGTGTCTAGACTAAGAATAATGAGTAGGTAATTTCCTAAGGATGATAAGCAGGTGATTTTCGACAAAAATGATAAGCAAAACTTTTTGACTTGCAGTCGCAGTCGAAGTCCAGACTTACTAATGCATCCTAACGACTTATCAGTTAGACACACTAATGCAGACCTGGTTCACTAAGACCTCCACTCTGATACCAACTGTAGAGACCCGTCCTAATCCATCTAGACGAAGTCCATATCGATTATAAACGATTCACAACAGTTGATTACATCGCGAGGTACTTGACCTCTATATGATACATTTTACAAACATTGCATTCGTTTTTGAAAAGACAATCTTTCATTACATCAAAATTTGACAACATGCTTACCATTTCGTAATATATCTTACTATAATTGACTTAATAATAATCTTGATGAACTCAACGACTCGAATGCAACATTTTTTAAAATATGTCATGAATGACTCCAAGTAATATCTCTAAGATGAGCAAATGCACAGCGGAAGATTTCTTTCATACCTGAGAATAAAAATGCTTTCAAGTGTCAACCAAAAGGTTGGTGAGTTCATTAGTTTACATAAATAATCATTTCCATCATTTTAATAGACCACAAGAATTTCATTTCTCATAAATATACGTCCCATGCATAGATACAAAAATATCATTCATATGGATTGAACACCTGGTAACCGACATTCACAATATGTATATAAGAATATCCCCATCATTCCGGGATCCTCCTTCGGACATGATATAAATTTCGAAGTACTAAAGCATCCGGTACTTTGGATGGGGCTTGTTGGGCCCGATAGATCTATCTTTAGAGTTCGCGTCAATTAGGGTGTCTGTTCCCTAATTCTTAGATTACCAGACTTAATAAAAAGGGGCATATTCGATTTCGATCATTCAACCATATAATGTAGTTTTGATTACTTGTGTCTATTTCATAAAAACATTTATAAAAATTGCGCATGTATTCTCAGCCCAAAAATATAAAGGGTAAAAAGGCAAATGAAACTCACAAAATGTATTTTGTAGTAAAAATACATATGACTATATTGAACAACTGAATAATGCAGGGTTGGCCTCAGATTCACGAACCTATATCATTTGTGTTTATTAATACATATAATGGTAATCAAATAATTTCATTTATTAATTGAATAAATTTTTAGATATGTGTAGTTATATAGAATTTATACTAAAATCTATTTAAATATATACTTTATTTATATATAATATATCTTATGTTATATTTGTATATTTTATATATATAAAAAAAATTTAATTTTTATCTATGCATTTAGTTGTATGTAAGTATTTATATAAAAATATTAGTATGTTTGATATATTATTATATGAAATATGATTATAGTATGTATAGTAAGTATAATTTTTGTATAAGATATTTATTTGTTAAAAAAGGTAGTTTTGATAATAATGATTTACCAATAATAATGACTTTATTAATAATGATAGTAAAACTAATAGTTTTAATAAAAATGTTAATTACTAATAATAAAAATGTTAGTTTTAAGAATGATTTTTTTTTTTATAGTTTGATAATAATAATACTTATATCCATATTGATAATAATGTTAATATTAATAATGTTAATAATATCAATGATGATAATACAAATAATGATATTCCTTAATAATACTAGTAGTAGTAATAATAGCTAATAATAATAATACTAATAACAATAATAATAATATTTAGTTGTCATAATCATACTAATAATAATGAGTGTTATTTAATAATAATACTAATAATTATAATTCTACTAATAATAAATATAATCAAATTAATGATAATACCATTGATAATAATAATTATAACAATAATAATAATAACCATAATAATAATAATCAATAATAATAATAAATATAACATAATAAAAGGAAATCTACCTTTAAATACGCTTTTTATAAAAAGAATGTCTCAAGCGAGGCTCGAACTCGCGACCTCTCGAATCCCGACACCAACCATTAACCATCCCTCTGCTATAACAATTCTGTTTTAACCTTTCTCTAAAATTTATTTAAACCGTATAACTGTATCCTTCATCTTCTTCATATGATAAATCGATCAGAGACCATAGTGAGGTTTATAACATTAAATTAATTTTTGTTTTGGGTTTGGAAACACAATAACACAGAATATAATATCAACGAATTAACAAAGCAGAATAAGAAGAAGAAAAAAATCAGTTTCTGGTAGCGAAGAACACAAATAAAAGTCAAACCTCAATTTCAATATTTCGAACGTTTTAAATAAAAGTTAAAACACGAAAGAGTTTGCAAATCTCTCCTTGAAACTATCTGGACCTTCAATTGCTACTGAAACAGCTTATAGAATTCGAATTGCTCGATGAACAAGCAATTTTGACTTTTGTAAATAACTTTGACTTCCAAAATTCGACATCAATTTAGGAAATTGGATCGTGAATCTTTCCAGATAGTTTAAACAAAAGGTTCCTAACATAACTCCATTATTACTTTTTGAGATTGATTTAAAAATCGAGTTTTTACAAAAATAAACCATGAACAGAGTTCCTCGCTGTTTCTGTTTCAAATTCGTTTAAAAAAAAGGCTGGGAATGGTTTTTGTGATTAGTATTTGATAATGTAAAAATCGTTTTGTATTACTTAAAACAGGGATTTATTGTTTATTATATCAATCGACATGAAGAATCATTCACGTACAGAAATAATATAATAAAAAAAAATTGAGAACGACTTCTAACAGAATTTGGACTGTTTCTGTGATAATGGATTCGACCTTGTACGAATTGAAGACAAAAGCAAAAATCAGATATAGATGGATAGGAACGTGCACTGATTGTACAGATTTTGTTGAATTATATAATTTGATAAATATAATAATAATAATAATAATAAATAATAATAATAATAATACAAATTTCTTAATATATATAACTATATCTGTATATAACACCTATATATTTATATATATCTGTATATATATATATATATATTTATATTTATATATCTCTGTATTTGTATATCTTTTATATTTATTTATTTTTATAGTTTATAAATAATCATAATATTAAGTAATACCCTTAATATTATACATAAGAATAAATAATAATGCAAATAATAATATAATAGTAATAATGATATTATTACTAATGATGATTATAATAGTTATTATAAAATGTATAACAATAATAACAATAATAATAATTATAATAATGCTAATATTATTAATAATAACAATACTATCAATAATAGCAATACTAAAAATAGTGATATTAATATTATTCATGTTTCATGATAATATAAATAACTTAAATGTATTAACTTTCACTAATATAACTAATACTGACATTAATGTTAATATTGTTATTAATGAAAGTACTAATGATATTATTATTACAATTTTAACTTGTAAATTCACTTAATATGTTAAGATTATATATTATAATTATATATTATATATATTATATGATAACATGTGTTGTATATTTATTATAAACACTTTATATAATATGTGTATGCATATTAAATGTGAAGATGTAATCGTCTTATATATATATATATATATATATATATATATATATATATATATATATATATATATATATATATATATATATATAAGTATTTTATATTATAATATTCTCTCATCATAGGAATAATTTAACATATAGTATTTTTAATTTATATATAAATTTTCCAATATCCATGATAATAATTATTACAGAAAATCATATATATCTATTCATAGATTTATTTTAATAATAATTTTCTTATCTTGTATTTTATTTTATATATTTAATTCTAATGATCAATTTTCTTTTATTATTTCCACTACATACATTTATATATATATAATATATATATATATATATATATATATATATATATATATATATATATATATATACGTATATATTTATTTACAAACAATTGTTCGTGAATCGTCGGGAATGGTCAAAATGGCAAATGCATTCATGTAACAGTTCTAAAGTTTTCGAGACTCAACATTACAGACATTGCTCATCGTGTCGGAAACATTTAAAGATTAAAGTTTAAATTTGATCGGAAATTTTCGGGTCACTACACATCACCACTACCAACCCACCACCACCAACCCACCACCACTAACCACCACCACCACCACCACCAACCACCACCACCACCGACTATCCACCACCGCCACCCACCACCACCATCCACCAACCACCAACCACTAACCACCACCAACCTCCACCACCACCACCTACCACCACCCACCAACCACCACCCACCAACCACCACCCACCAACCATCACCACCCACCACCTTCCACCACCACCCATCACCACCACCATCAACCGCCACCAACCACCTACCACCACCACCACCCACCACCAACCACCACCACCTTTCACCACCACCCATCAACCACCACCACCCACCACCACCACCACCAACTCACTGCCACCCACCACCACCCACCATCACCAACCACCACCACCACCCACCACCAACCACCACCAACCCCCCACCTCCACCATCCACCCACCATCAACCACTACCAACCACCATCACCCACCACCACCAATCACCACGACCATCACCCACCACCCACCACCAAACACAAACACCCACCACCACCATCACCCCCCACCCACCACCAACCACCCACGACCACCACCCACCACCACCACCACCACCCCCACCATCCATCACCACCACCAACCACCACTACCAACCACCATCAACCACTACCATCCACCACTACCCACCACCACCAACTACCACCATCTGAAATGTCTCGTTCATATTGATTATAAACGTTCCATATTAATTGATTTCGTCGCGAGGTTTTGACCTCTATATGAGACGTTTTTCCAAGACTGCATTCGATTTTAAAGCAAACCATAATCTTCAAAATATTACGACGATTATCAAATAATGATAATCTAAAATATAGCGTTTTTCACACGACCATTACATAATGGTTTACAATAATATTACACATTAACATAAGTCTTCGAATGCAGTTTTTAAACAATATTATACAAGCATGGACTCCAAATCTTGTCCTTGATTTAGTATGCAACAGCGGAAGCTCTTAATAATCACCTGAGAATAAACATGCTTAAAACGTCAACAAAATTGTTGGTGAGTTATAGTTTTAACCTACATATTATTAAATCATAATAATAGACCACAAGATTTCATTTTTATAACACATCTCTTATCAGGCATTTCGCAAACTGCATAGAGATAAAAATCATTCATATGTTGAACACCTGGTAACCGATGTTAACTTAATGCATAGAATATCCCCAAAACAGAGCCTCTCGTCTGTATAATAATCTCGAAGTACTAAACCATCCATAACCTGAATGGGGGTTGTTAAGTCCAATAGATCTATCTTTAGGATTCACTTCAATTAGGGGCCATTTCCCTAATTCTTAGGCTACCAGACTTGAAGGGCGATATTCGGTTTAATAATCCAACCATAGAATGTAGTTTTGCGTACTTGTGTCTATTTTATAAAACATTTATAAAGCTGCATGTATTCTCATCCCAAAATATTAGATTTTAAAAGTGGGACTATAACTCTCTTTCACAGATTTTTACTTCGTCGGGAAGTAAGACTTGGCCACTGGTCGATTCACGAACCTATAACAAATATGTACATATATATCAAAGTATGTTCAAAATATATTTACAACATTTTTTAATACGTTTTAATGTTTTAAATATTTTCAGTCAGATGTCCTCGTTAGTAATCTACAACTAGTTGTCCATAGTTAGATGTACAGAAATAAATTGATATATATTATCTTGACCCAATTCACGACCCAGTGTATACACGTCTCAGGCTAGATCACAACTCAAAGTATATATATTTTTGGAATCAACCTCAACCCTGTATAGCTAACTCCAACATTACTGCATATAGAGTGTCTATGGTTGTTCCAAATAATATATATAGATGAGTCGATATGATATGTCAAAACATTTGCATACGTGTCAATGGTATCCCAAGATTACATAATATATTAGAATACATGTATAATACAATATAAGTTAGCTAGGATATGATTAATATAAATTTGTTACCAATTTTCACGTAGCTACAACAAGTAAAAATATCCAATCTTGTTTTACCCATAACTTCTTCGTTTTAAATCCGTTTTGAGTGAATCCAATTGCTAAGGTTTCATATTGAACTTAAGTTTATGAATCTATACAAAAAAAGTATAAGTTTATAGTCGGAAATACAGGTTACAAGTCATTTTTGTAAAGGTAGTCATTTCAGTCGAAAGAACGACATCTAGATGACCATTTTGGAAACATACTTCCATTTTGAGTTTAATCATGATTTTTGGATATAGTTTCATGTTCATAAGAAAAATCATTTTCCCAGAAGAACAACTTTTAAATCAAAGTTTATCATAGTTTTTAATTAACTAACCCAAAACAGCCCGCGGTGTTACTACGACGGCTTATATCCAGTTTTACGGTGTTTTTCGTGTTTTCAGGTTTTAAATCATCAAGTTAGCATATCATATAGATATAGAACATGTGTTTAGTTGATTTTAAAAGTTAAGTTAGAAGGATTAACTTTTGCTTGCGAACAAGTTTAGAATTAACTAAACTATGTTCTAGTGATTACAAGTTTAAACCTTCGAATAACGTAGTTTTATATATATGAATTGAATGATGTTATGAACATCATTACTACCTCAGGTTTTATGGATAAACCCACTAGAAATGAGAAAAATATATCTAGCTTCAAAGGATCCTTGGATGGCTTGAAAGTTCTTGAAGCAGAATCATAACACGAAAACAAGTTCAAGTAAGATTTCCACTCGAAATAAGATTGTTAGAGTTATAGAAATTGAATCAAAGTTTGAATATGAGTATTACCTTGTATTAGAAAGATATCTTACTGTAAATAAGAAAGATTTCTTGAGGTTGCATGATCACTTTACAAGATTGGAAGTAAGCTAGCAAACTTGGAAGTATTCTTGATTTTATAAAACTAGAACTTATAGAATTTATGAAGAACACTTAGAACTTGAAGATAGAACTTGAGAGAGATCAATTTGATGAAGAAAATTGATGAATGAAAGTGTTTGTAGGTGTTTTTGGTCGTTGGTATATGGATTAGATATAAAGGATATGTAATTTTATTTACATGTAAATAAGTTATGAATGATTACTAATATTTTTGTAATTTTATGAGATATTTCATGCTAGTTGCCAAATGATAGTTCCCACATGTGTTAGGTGACTCACATGGGCTACTAAGAGCTGATCATTGGAGTATATATACCAATAGTACATACATTTAAAAGCTGTGTATTGTACGAGTACGAATACGGGTGCATACGAGTAGAATTGTTGATGAAACTGAACGAGGATGTAATTGTAAGCATTTTTGTTAAGTAGAAGTATTTTGATAAGTGTCTTGAAGTCTTTCAAAAGTGTATAAATACATATTAAAACACTACATGTATATACATTTTAACTGAGTCGTTAAGTCATCGTTAGTCGTTACATGTAAATGTTGTTTTGAAGCCTTTAGGTTAACGATCCTGTTAAGTGTTGTTAAACCATTGTTTATTATATCAAATGAGATGTTAAATTATTACATTATCATGATATTATGATATATTAATATATCTTAGTATGATATATATACAATTAAATGTCGTTACAACGATAATCGTTACATATATGTCTCGTTTCGAAATCATTAAGTTAGTAGTCTTGTTTTTACATATGTAGATCATTGTTAATATACTTAATGATATGTTTACTTATCATAATACCATGTTAACTATATATATATATATATATATATATATATATATATATATATATATATATATATATATATATATATATATATATATATATATATATATATATATATATATATATATATATATATGACATCATATAGTTTTTACAAGTTTTAACGTTCGTGAATCACCGGTCAACTTGGGTGGTCAATTGTCTATATAAAACCTATTTCAATTAATCAAGTCTTAACAAGTTTGATTGTTTAATATGTTGGAAACACTTAATCATATAAATATCAATTTCATTTAATATATATAAACATGGAAAAGTTCGGGTCACTACAGTACCTACCCGTTAAATAAATTTTGTCCCGAAATTTTAAGCAGTTGGAGGTGTTGACGTATCTTCTGGAAATAAATGCGGGTATTTCTTCTTCATCTGATCTTCTCGTTCCCAGGTGAACTCGGGTCCTCTACGAGCATTCCATCGAACCTTAACAATTGGTATCTTGTTTTGCTTGAGCCTTTTAACCTCACGATCCATTATCTCGACGGGTTCTTCAATGAATTGTAGTTTTTCATTGATTTTAATTTCGTCTAAAGGAATAGTGAGATCTTCTTTAGCTAAGCACTTCTTCAAATTCGAGATGTGAAAGGTATTATGTACATTGGCGAGTTGTTGAGGTAATTCAAGTCGGTAGGCTACTGGTCCGACACGATCTAAAATCTTGAATGGTCCAATGTATCTTGGATTTAGTTTCCCCCGTTTACCAAATTGAACAACGCCTTTCCAAGGCGAAACCTTAAGCATGACCATCTCCCCAATTTCAAATTCTATATCTTTCCTTTTAAGGTCCGCGTAGCTCTTTTGTCGACTCTGAGCGGTTTTCAACCGTTGTTATTGATTTTCTCTTCTGTCTATCCCCCAATTCATTCCAACAAATTGGAGATCTGCACTTTCTACCATAAAGTGCTTCGAACGGTGCCATTTAGATTCTCGAGTGGTAACTGTTGTTGTAGGAAAATTCTGCTAATGGTAGATGTCGATCCCAACCGTTTCCAAAATCAATAACACATGCTCGTAGCATGTCTTCAAGAGTCTGTATCGTCCTTTCGCTCTGCCCATCGATTTGTGGATGATAGGCAGTACTCATGTCTAGACGAGTTTCCAATGCTTGTTGTAATGTCTGCCAAAACCTTGAAACAAATCTGCCATCCCTATCAGAGATAATAGAGATTGGTATTCCATGTCTGGAGACGACTTCCTTCAAATACAGTCGTGTTAACTTCTCCATCTTGTCATCTTCTCTTATTGGCAGGAAGTGTGCTGATTTGGTGAGACGATCAACTATTACCCAAATAGTATCAAAATCACTTGTAGTCCTTGGCAATTTAGTGATGAAATCCATGGTAATGTTTTCCCATTTCCATTTCGGGATTTTGGGTTGTTGAAGTAGACCTGATGGTTTCTGATGCTCAGCTTTGACCTTAGAACACGTCAAACATTACCCTACGTATTTAGCAATATCGGCTTTCATACCCGGCCACCAAAAGTGCTTCATGAGATCTTTGTACATTTTTCCTGCTCCGGGATGTATTGAGTATCTAGTTTTATGTGCTTCTTTAAGTATCATTTCTCTCACATCTCCAAACTTTGGTACACAAATTCTATCAGCCCTATATCGGGTTCCGTCTTCTCGAATTTTAAGATGTTTCTCTGATCCTTTGGGTATCTCATTCTTCAACTTTCCTTCTTTTACAACCCCCTGTTGCGCCTCCTTTATTTGAGTAGTAAGGTTAGTACGAATAATTATGTTCATAGCTTTTACCCGTATAGGTTCTCTGTCATTTCTACTCAAAGCATTGGCTACCACATTCGCCTTCCCCGGGTGGTAACGAATCTCAAAGTCATAGTCATTTAACAATTCAATCCACCTACGCTGCCTCATGTTTAATTGTTTCTGATCAAATATATGTTGGAGACTTTTGTGGTCGGTATATATAATACTTTTGACCCCATATAAGTAATGCCTCCAAGTCTTTAATGCAAAAACAGCAGCGCCCAATTCCAAATCGTGAGTCGTATAATTTTTCTCGTGAATCTTCAATTGTCTAGACGCATAAGCAATTACTTTCGTTCGTTGCATTAATACACAACCGAGACCTTACTTTGAGGCGTCACAATATATCACAAAATCATCATTCCCTTCAGGCAATGACAATATAGGTGCCGTAGTTAGCTTTTTCTTCAACAATTGAAACGCTTCCTCTTGTTCATCCTTCCATTCAAATTTCTTTCCTTTATGCGTTAACGCAGTTAAGTGTTTTGCTATTTTGAAAAAATCTTGGATGAATCTTCTGTAGTAACCAGCTAATCCTAAAAATTGACGTATATGCTTCGGATTTTTCGGGGTTTCCCAGTTTACAACGGTTTCAATCTTTGCCGGATCAACCTGAATACCTTCTTTGCTCACAACATGTCCGAGGAATTGAACTTCTTTCCTCAACAATTCCAGTACTTTCCTCAAATGTTCTTCATGCTCTTGATCATTCTTTGAGTAAATAAGTATGTCATCGATGAAGACAATGACAAACTTGTCGAGATATGGTCCACACACTCTGTTCATGAGGTCCATGAATACAGCTGGTGCGTTAGTCAATCCAAACGGCATAACCATAAACTCGTAATGACCGTAACGCATTCTGAAAGCAGTCTTCGGAATATCATCCTCCTTCACCCGCATTTGATGATACCCAGAACGTAAATCAATCTTTGAATAAACCGACGAGCCTTGTAATTGATCAAATAAGTTGTCAATTCTCGGTAGTGGATAACGGTTCTTGATGGTAAGTTTGTTCAACTCTCGGTAGTCGATACACAACCTGAATGTACCATCCTTCTTTTTGACAAACAAAACAGGAGCTCCCCATGGTGATGTACTTGGTCGTATGAAACCACGCTCTAGAAGTTCTTGTAATTGGCTTTGAAGTTCCTTCATTTCGCTGGGTGCGAGTCTGTATGGAGCACGAGCTATTGGTGCAGCTCCCGGTACAAAATCTATTTGAAATTCAACGGATCGGTGTGGAGGTAATCCCGGTAATTCTTTCGGAAATACATCGGGAAATTCTTTTGCGACGGGAACATCATTGATGCTCTTTTCTTCAGTTTGTACTTTCTCGACGTGTGCTAGAACAGCATAGCAACCCTTTCTTATTAACTTTTGCGCCTTTAAATTACTAATAAGATTTAGCTTCGCGTTGCTCTTTTCTCCGTACAACATTAAGGGTTTTCCTTCTTCTCGTACAATGCGAATTGCATTTGTGTAACATACGATCTCTGCTTTCACCTCTTTCAACCAGTCCATGCCAATTATCACATCAAAACTCCCTAACTCTACTGGTATCAAATCAATCTTAAATGTTTCGCTAACCAGTT
Organism: Rutidosis leptorrhynchoides; assembly: GCF_046630445.1. NCBI lineage: Eukaryota > Viridiplantae > Streptophyta > Magnoliopsida > Asterales > Asteraceae > Rutidosis > Rutidosis leptorrhynchoides. The sequence continues at coordinate 146,609,554 of NC_092339.1, forward strand.
TAATTTCTCGATTCTGACATATATTATCTGCTGTAATTAATTTACCGTTTGCTAATTCTAGTATAAACTTATTATCCAAAGGCGTCAATGGACAACTTAATTTAGCACAAAAATCCTTACTCATATAGCTTCTATCCGCACCCGAATCAAATAAAACATAAGCAGATGTATTGTCAATAAGAAACATACCCGTAACAAGCTCCGGGTCTTCGTGCGCTTTAACCACATTAATGTTGAAGACTCTTCCTCAGCCTTGCCCATTATTATCCCCCTGATTTGGACACATATTTTTGTAATGGCCCTTCTTCCCGCATTCGAAACAGGTAATGTCTGCATAACTTGTTCCGGCATTATTTGTTCCCTTAGCCATTGATCCGTAGATTTCGCACTTTGTCGCACCATGGCCCTTTCTATTACACTTAGTACACACTGCTGTACAAAGCCCAGTTGGATGGTATCCTTCACATCTCTGGCAGAATTTCTTCCTCTTGTTGTTATTGTTGGGATTGTTGTTGTTGCGGTTGATATTGTTGTTGAAACGGTTGTTGTAGTTGTTGCTGGGGTGGTTGTTGTTGTTGCGTTTGTTGTTGCGAAAATTGGTGCGATTGTAGTTATGATTATTGGGTTGATTATTGAAATTGTGACCCTTGTCACTGGTTTCTTCCCATTCCTCTTTACTTGTTTCGTATTGGCTTCTTCGACCGCCTGTTCTTTAATCCTTTCCTCAATTTGATTTATAAGTTTATGAGCCATTCGACTTGCCTTTTGTATGGAGGCGGGCTTGTGTGAACTTATATCCTCTTGGATCCTTTCCGGTAACCCTTTTACAAATGCGTCGATTTTCTCTTCTTCATCTTCGAACGCTCCCTGACACAATAGGCACAACTCTGTAAATCGTCGTTCGTACGTGGTAATATCAAACCCTTGTGTTCGTAACCCTCTAAGCTCTACCTTGAGCTTATTGAACTCGTTTCTGGGATGGTACTGCTCGTTCATTAAGTGTTTGAATGCTGACCACGGTAGTGCGTAAGCAGCATCTTGTCCCACTTGTTCGAGATAGGTATTCTACCATGTTAACGCAGTACCTGTGAAGGTATGCGTGGCGTACTTTACCTTATCTTCCTCAGCACATTTGCTTATAGCAAACACAGATTCAACCTTTTCGGTCCATCGTTTCAGTCCGACTGGTCCTTCAGTTCCATCGAATTCCAGAGGTTTACAGGCAGTGAAAGCCTTGTAGGAGCATCCTACACGGTTTCCTGTGGAGTTAACTTCACTGCTATACCCTGAGTTATTGTTGTTTTGCATTGCAGCCTGTACTACGGCTATATTTGCTGCAAGGAAAGCACGGAAGTCTTCCTCACTCATGTTCAAGTTCTGACGAGTAGTCGGTGCCATTTCCTTCAAAAATAGCCAAAATAATTAAGTTAATCATTTAGAATATTAAGAGTAGTCAATAGTATTCCGTAGCATAATATGAACTCATTTATAAAAGCTTTTTCTTCATATTAGCGTTTTAAAAGTTTTAATTCGGGTAATACCTACCCGTTAAGTTCATACTTAGTAGCTAACATACAATTCAACTACTACAATTCTATATAAAAACTGATTATAATAATATTTCACATTCAAACTTTTATACAATATTTTGCAAACTTACAATACCGCTATTTTACATATAGCATGAAATATAGCACATAAAAACTCTGATACAAAACAGTTGTGAAGACAATTCTAGTTAATACGCAAGTCGTTCAACAAAGGCAATAAAGACACATAATTCATACGTCCAGAAACAAGTCATGCATTCTAATTTTACTATGACTACTTCCCATCCTTGGTCTTGTGGAACATAACCGTTGTGACCGTTGACAAGACAGCATGTTGTAATGTCGTCAAAAGGACGAGGGTTTCGTAATGTCCAACAGCCCCGTAATAATCTAAAAACCTTGTTTCTCATCTCAACTACCGAGTCCATCACTCGTGGGAATGTTTTATTTAAAATTTGCAACCCAATGTTCTTTTTCTCAATTTGATGAGAAGCGAACATTATTAACCCGTAAGCATAACATGCTTCTTTATGTTACATGTTAGAAGCTCTTTCTAACTCACGAAATCCTATGTTGGGATATGTTGAGTCAAAATAGGTTCTTAACCCGTAGCGTAAAATTGTATTTGGGTTCCCCACATTTAACGCTTTAAAGAAAACACGGCGTAACTTACGGTCTCCCCAATGTGATATACCCCACCTATCAAAGGAAAGCCTTTTATAAACTAAGGCATTTCTGGAAAGTCTTTCAAATGTTTGACAAGTTAATTTCGCCATAACTAAATGTGCTGATGAATTCTGACCGACTCTAGACAAGATTTCCTCAATCATATCCTCTGGTAGGTCTTCTAAAATATTCGGTTGTCTACCCTTAACGTCCATTTTGTTTTTATACTGTAAAATAGACAAGGATTAGATTCGTAAAAGATAATTAACAAACAATACAAGCAATTTTTACATAGAACATAAAAGTACAAGCACACTATATTACATATATTACACAACATGATTACAACTCTTTAATCCGACTCACTCGTTTCTTCTTCTTCGGACTTGGTTCGTTTTGCTAATTTCCTAGGGATATATGATGCTCCCCTAATACGAGCTGTCGTTTTCCACAATAGTTTAGAAAAACCTGGTGGTTTAGAGGTTCCCGGGTCATTGTTACATTTTAGGAAATACGGATGTTGCCGATACATATAAAGTTCATCGGGGTTGGAATCGGGTTTCTCTATTTTTATACCTTTTCCCTTATTATTTTCTTTCGCTTTATTAAATTGGGTCGAGGTAATTTCTATAACATCATCGGAATCCTCATCGGGATCCGATTCATCGGAGAATTGGTAATCTTCCCAATATTTTGCTTCCTTAGCGGAAACACCATTGACCGTTATTAACTTTGGTCCATTGGTTGAGGATTTTCTTTTATTTGACCGTTTTTCTGTGGTTCCTAATACTTCCCCCTCCGGAACCTCTTCTTCTTCCGGTTCCTCTTCTTCTGGTTCATCTTCTTCCGGTACTTCTTCTTCCGGTTCTTCTTCTTCCGGTTCTTCTTCTTCCGGTTCTTCGGGAATTTGTGAATCTTCCCAATATATATTCGACTCTTCATTATTATTAGGTGAGTCAATGGGATTCGTGCTAGAGGTAGACATCTATCACACAATATCAAACACGTTAAGAGATTAATATATCACATAATATTTACATGTTAATAATATATAGTTTCCAACAAAAATGTTAAGCAATCATTTTTAAAGAAAACACGGTCGAAGTCCAGACTCACTAATGCATCCTAACAAACTCGATAAGACACACTAATGCAAATTTTCTGGTTCTCTAAGACCAACGCTCTGATACCAACTGAAATGTCCCGTTCATATTGATTATAAACGTTCCATGTTAATTGATTTTGTCGCGAGGTTTTGACCTTTATATGAGACGTTTTTCCAAGACTGCATTCGATTTTAAAGCAAACCATAACCTTTAACATATTACGATGATTATCAAATAATGATAATCTAAAATATAGCATTTTTCACACGACCATTACATAATGGTTTACAATAATATTACACATCAACATAAGTCTTCGAATGCAGTTTTTAAACAATATTATACAAGCATGGACTCCAAATCTTGTCCTTAATTTAGTATGCAACAGCGAAAGCTCTTAATAATCACCTGAGAATAAACATGCTTAAAACGTCAACAAAATTGTTGGTGAGTTATAGGTTTAACCTACATATTATTAAATCATAATAATAGACCACAAGATTTCATTTTTATAACACATCTCTTATCAGGCATTTCGCAAACTGCATAGAGATAAAAATCATTCATATGTTGAACACCTGGTAACCGACGTTAACTTAATGCATAGAATATCCCCAAAACAGAGCCTCTCGTCTGTATAATTATCTCGAAGTACTAAACCATCCATAACCTGAATGGGGGTTGTTAAGCCCAATAGATCTATCTTTAGGATTCGCGTCAATTAGGGGCCATTTCCCTAATTCTTAGGCTACCAGACTTGAATGGCGATATTCGGTTTAATAATCCTACCATAGAATGTAGTTTTGCGTACTTGTGTCTATTTTGTAAAACATTTATAAAGCTGCATGTATTCTCATCTCAAAATATTAGATTTTAAAAGTGGGACTATAACTCACTTTCACAGATTTTTACTTCGTCGGGAAGTAAGACTTGGCCACAGGCCGATTCACGAACCTATAACAAATATGTACATATATATCAAAGTATGTTCAAAATATATTTACAACATTTTTTAATACGTTTTAATGTTTTAAATATTTTCAGTCAGCTGTCCTCGTTAGTAACCTACAACTAGTTGTCCATAGTTAGATATACAGAAATAAATTGATATATATTATCTTGACCCAATTCACGACCCAGTGTATACACATCTCAGGCTAGATCACAACTCAAAGTATATATATTTTTGGAATCAACCTCAACCCTGTATAGCTAACTCCAACATTACTGCATATAGAGTGTCTATGGTTGTTCCAAATAATATATATAGATGGGTCGATATGATATGTCAAAACATTTGCATACGTGTCAATGGTATCCCAAGATTACATAATATATTAGAATACATGTATAATACAATATAAGTTAGCTAGGATACGATTAATATAAATTTGTTACCAATTTTAACGTAGCTACAACAAGTAAAAATATCCAATCTTGTTTTACCCATAACTTCTTCGTTTTAAATCCGCTTTGAGTGAATCCAATTGCTATGGTTTCATATTGAACTTAAGTTTTTGAATCTATACAGAAAAAGTATAAGTTTATAGTCAGAAATACAGGTTACAAGTCATTTTTGTAAAGGTAGTCATTTCAGTCGAAAGAACGACGTCTAGATGACCATTTTGGAAACATACTTCCATTTTGAGTTTAATCATGATTTTTGGATATAGTTTCATGTTCATAAGAAAAATCATTTTCCCAGAAGAACAACTTTTAAATAAAAGTTTATCATAGTTTTTAATTAACTAACCCAAAACAGCCCGCGGTGTTACTACGACGGCGTATATCCAGTTTTACGGTGTTTTTCGTGTTTTCAGGTTTTAAATCATTAAGTTAGCATATCATATAGATATAGAACATGTGTTTAGTTGATTTTAAAAGTCAATTTAGAAGGATTAACTTTTGTTTGCGAACAAGTTTAGAATTAACTAAACTATGTTCTAGTGATTACAAGTTTAAACCTTCTAATAAGGTAGTTATATATATATGAATCGAATGATGTTATGAACATCATTACTACCTCAGGTTTTGTGGATAAACCCACTGGAAATGAGAAAAATATATCTAGCTTCAAAGGATCGTTGGATGGCTTGAAAGTTCTTGAAGCAGAATCATGACACGAAAACAAGTTCAAGTAAGATTTCTACTCGAAATAAGATTGTTAGAGTTATTGAAATTGAATCAAAGTTTGAATATGAGTATTACCTTGTATTAGAAAGATATCTTACTGTAAATAAGAAAGATTTCTTGAGGTTGGATAATCACTTTACAAGATTGAAAGTAAGCTAGCAAACTTGGAAGTATTCTTGATTTTATGAAACTAGAACTTATAGAATTTATGAAGAACACTTAGAACTTGAAGATAGAACTTGAGAGAGATATAAAGGATGTGTAATTTTGTTTACATGTAAATAAGTCATGAATGATTACTAATATTTTTGTAATTTTATGAGATATTTCATGCTAGTTGCCAAATGATGGTTCCCACATGTGTTAGGTGACTCACATGGGCTGCTAAGAGCTGATCATTGGAGTGTATATACCAATAGTACATACATCTAAAAGCTGTGTATTGTACGAGTACGAATACGGGTGCATACGAGTAGAATTGTTGATGAAACTGAACGAGGATGTAATTGTAAGCATTTTTGTTAAGTAGAAGTATTTTGATAAGTGTCTTGAAGTCTTTCAAAAGTGTATAAATACATATTAAAACACTACATGTATATACATTTTAACTGAGTCGTTAAGTCATCGTTAGTCGTTACATGTAAATGTTGTTTTGAAGCCTTTAGGTTAACGATCCTGTTAAGTGTTGTTAACCCATTGTTTATTATATCAAATGAGATGTTAAATTATTACATTATCATGATATTATGATATATTAATATATCTTAATATGATATATATACAATTAAATGTCGTTACAACGATAATCGTTACATATATGTCTCGTTTCGAAATCATTAAGTTAGTAGTCTTGTTTTTACATATGTAGATCATTGTTAATATACTTAATGATATGTTTACTTATCATAATACCATGTTAACTATATATATATATATATCCATATATATGACATCATATAGTTTTTACAAGTTTTAACGTTCGTGAATCACCGGTCAACTTGGGTGGTCAATTGTCTATATAAAACCTATTTCAATTAATCAAGTCTTAACAAGTTTGATTGCTTAACATGTTGGAAACACTTAATCATATAAATATAAATATCAATTTTATTTAATATATATAAATATGGAAAAGTTCGGGTCACTACACCATCCACCACCACCATCCAGCACCAACCACCACCACCCACCACCACCACCACTAACCACCACCACCACCGACCACCACCCACTACCATGACCACCACCTACCACCACTCACCACCACCAACCACAACCATCAACCACCATGCACTACCAGCCACCACCAACCACCACTACCAACAATCACCACCACTACCACCAACCACCCCCACCCACCACCACCCACTACCACCAACCACCACTATCTACCACCACTAACAACCACCACCACCTACCACCACCCACCACCACTACCAACCACCACCACTAACCACCAACCACCATCACCAATCACCACCATCCACCACCACCACCCACCACCCACTACCATGACCACCACCCACCACCCACCACTACCATGGCCACCACCCACTACAATGACCACCACACTACCACCCACACTACCAACCACCACCACCAACAACCACCACCACCAGCCACGCACCACCAACCACCACCACCAACCACCACCACCAGTCACCACCAACCTGTAACACCCTGATTTTTTTTTAAATCACAGCGGAAGTCTTAATTCACATAAATACCCTTAGTTAATTACAAACATGATTATCACAAATCATTAGCTAGTTACTTATTACAAACCACCGGTGTTACGTTAAACAAATAGTTACATATTTATAAAAGTTAAGACATCAGAGTTCGTCTTGTCAAACATATCGTCAACCCGACGCCCGTCCCTACCAGCACTAATATCCAAAACCTGCAAGGGAGGAGGTGAGGGGGGTTAGCACGAGGCTAAGTGAATGGAATCATCTAACAGATCTAGCATACAGTACCAACTTGTACAACTACAGCAACTACAACAATCCATAACAGGAAACCGTCAACTAATAACTAATCATCTGGCAACTATCAACTAGCAACTATCAACTAGCAACAATGCTCCAACTAGAGACTCGGTGGCTTGTACGAGCACATGACCACTAGCTGATCAGTCTAGCGTCTACCGAAAGTCCTTACTACTGAATCCCCAGTATAGTAAATCCACACACAGGTGATGCGTCATTCAGTACTATACTCAATAAATAGTAGCCAACTGGACCCAACCACAACAAGGTTGACCTCTCTGAGCTGAACCTAACAACAATAGGTTCCAACAGGCAACTACAACTTGTGCACACAACTGTTAAACAACTACCACTACGAACAACTGTCCCTACGACTAGCATGACAACTCTACAATGATCATTATTACAACATATCTACTAAGCATAGCAACTAAAATATTATAACATAGTAGCACAACTTGCTACTCTATACTACACCCTGAGATAATCTCACTCACCAATTACCAGCAACTGCTCAGTTATCTAACTTCTGAGCTTCTTCCTTATTCTTATCACCTGAGAACAACACAACAAAGTCAATATACATATCTCAATCAATAGTATAATCAAATCATACTATAAACTAGGTCATAACACCATATATTCATAATTTTATGAGTCTACATCATGACTCCATTCAATAATGGCATACAGGTTCGTGCAAAACACGACGTACACACTAAAACTCCTTTTTCGACCCAAAAACAGTTTGATCTAGTTTCTTAAAAGTTCACCATTGAAAAGTATTCTTTATTACGATTCTAACGATAGTTTATTCATCAAAAACGGAGTTACGTTTTGAAAGTTACGTCCGTTTCAATTTCATAAAAGGTACTGTAGCAAATAGTGGGTTTTGAACACTGTAGTAAATAGTGAAACTGTAGCAAATAGTGGTGCTGTAGCAATAGTGACACTGTAGCAAATAGTCACACTGTAGCAAATAGTGACACTATAGCAACTCGGTACTGTAGCAAATAGTGACACTGTAGCAACTCGGGTACTGTAGCAAACTGGGTTTCGAACCAATTCGATGATTTTGTGATTTTTTCCCCAAAAACTCAATTTCTAAGTGTTTTTGACCAAATTTTAAGCACAAGAAAGTTACTAAACATATATACAACCTATTTCTAACATCAATTGATGTTTTTTATACATCAAACAACTCGATTTAAGCTAATTTCTATCAAAAAACCCATTTAATCAAGAAATCAAACAATGATTCAATCTTACAAACCTGGATAGATGATCACTAAGAAGTAACAATTCAATCCTTAAAGCTTCTTGATCCAATTCCACACTTGAATTAGATTAGGGTTTGAGAGTGATAAATGTTAGGTACGGAGTACTTGATTTATTTTGGGGAAAATGGAAGAATAGTCTGGAAACAGGCTTATATATGGGTTAAAAAACCCATACCCCATAACACACGGGTATTTATCAGTTATCTGATATCTTTCGTACTTCGTTAGGAGGCCCTAGCGGAGTCCAAATTCAACAAACGAACCTGTTCTGTGACCCTTGTCACAAACTGGTCTCAACTAAACAACCAAATAATTATAAACATATAATTATAAAAATCACTAATTACACCATACCCCAGGGTACAATGGTCATTTCATCTAGGCCCAAAACGCGGGTGTTACAAATCTACCCTCCTTAAAAGAGATTCCGTCCTCGGAATCGGGTCAACTATGGTCAACAAACCCAAAAAAATTGTTACTCGCACCGCCAAAACACACGGTTAACTTTATCGATCTTATCCTCGATACCGACAATATCCACCACAATTGCATAGGGAAATGAGATTCCTGACGTCAATACACTCCCGATACCAAATAACTTGTCACAATCTTCGTCGATCAACGTCCGTTAATCCACTTAAGCCCAAAAATTACACGATCAAGTCAAATAATCAGAGTCAAATTCGTGTTTCTTCGCCATTCCGTATCATAAATTTCACGATCTGTCATCCAATTCAACTCTTTATACAGTCCATTTTTCCCAATTATCCAAAGCTTACCCAATAGAATTAGTCATCATGCTAAAATCTATACCTAGGTCCACGAAATTGTCTCGTAAGTTAACAGAACTTCACAGGTTATTCGTCTCATATCCAGTCACATCACAATCCAATATAGCACATGCCGCCTAATTTTTCTTCAGCTTCCCAGAAATTCCATATGATTTATCACAATATACTTCTGTTGGCCAGACACAAGCATATTATCCTAAATCATACCTTCATTCTGAGTTGCTCGTAACGGAAAAATTCTACTTGTCTCATTCACTAACTTATGTCTAATCAATTTCCTCAATAAGCATCGGTAATTAATTTAACTACTTTATGACTAATCAATCACAACATCTGTCCAATCATAGTTACTCAAACCTTGTCTATCAATCATCCAAATATAATCTATCAACCAGATCATACATCCAACAAGCTTAGGAAATACCGTCATAACAATCATACTCATGCCACTATCCAACAACTTCATGTCGTCCAAAAGTCCACTACACAAACATACTCAATGCATCTCTATCCAAGTCACAGTTCTCAATCCCAAAAAGTCAACCTAAGGGTCACCCTTACCCCACATGGCACAGAAGGGTCGCAACCAAAACATAAACTACATAATGCAACAAAATAAATCTTACACTACTATCAAGATCTACTAATCTACCACACATATATATACACCCAATCATAAACATGTATATAACTAAACAATACGAGGATTTTGAAGCATACCTGTATTCACATCATATTCAACATCTGCATCTGCAACCATCTGATAAGCTCTTGCTATTTCCGTAGGTGGATTCTTTCTTTTCTGCCCAACTGGAGAACCAGAAGATCCACCTACTGATCCCGACTGCGCTCCTGGCCCCGCCCCAGAACTTGATCCTCTTACATACGGACACTGAGCTGACCTATGCCCCACTTGATGACATCTCCAACATACATCCTCTTGGAATGAACACATCCGAATCTCGTGTCCCACAATACCACATCTCAAACATCTTTTGGTTGAATCTGAACAAGGACCACTATGAGATGATCTGCAACTATAACACCAAGAATTTTGACTTGATGCTGACCCACTCTGTTCTGACCCACTCTTATGTTTCAACTTAACAGACTTCTTTGACCTAGAGTCCGAATGACTCGTCACCTGATCTTGTTGTGACATCTCATAACCTACTATTCTATTCCTTGCTGCTCTGACATCATCCTCTACCATCTTGGCCATAACAAACTCTTGTGATAACGTCGTCGCCATCCTAACCATTGTTCTGTACTCTGGTAAAATTATGTTAACAAAGTGCTGAATTCTGGACTGCTCATCTGGAACCCACTGTTGCACAAACCTTAATTTATCCATATACTGCTCAATCACCTCATCTATCGTCATCCGAGGTGTCATTTTCATTGCCAGAAATTCCGTCTTAATTCGATTGAGGTCATAAGACGAACAATACTGCTCACAAACTTTACTATAAAATTGTTCCCAAGTAATCATGTTCACTTGCTCTTTTGGTATACTAGAAATAACCGTATCCCATCAAACCATTGCCCTATTTTTCAACATTCGACTAGCATAAATAACCTGTAATTCTGGTTCGCACTGACAGGCCTTAAAAACCTTTTCTATCTCTCTTAACCAGTTAAGGGTTACCGTTGGGTTAGAAATTCCTGAGTACTCTGGTGGATTACAATTCAGAAACTATTTAAAGGTACATTTCTTTGGTTGTTGAAACATCAGCGTCTGATACGGACCCCACATCTGATTTGGGAACTGTTGATTAAACTGAGGTGGCATCTGATACTGTAGAGGAAACTGATATTGAGGTGGTAACCATTGCTGTTGTTGGAAAGCATTTTCAATTTGCTGATAATTATTTGACTGCACTGGATACCCACTAATCGTCTGATTCGGTACACTACCACTTGGATTCACGGTTACCTGACGTTGTTCTAATTCCCTTATTCGATCACGTGCTTCCTTTAACTTACTTTGCAAATCTAAAATTTGTTCCTGCGGATCCTCTTCTGACACATATCCGTCTTCATTTGGGGCTCTGAATGTTCCGGGGGCTGACGGACCAGTTGCGTTTCCTGTATTATCTGCCATATCTGCACTACCACAACATCTCACACAAAACTCTTAGTGGAAAACAAGTTAGTACCTATCAACTAACACATGTAATCCCTACATTCACTTAACCCGTCCTCTCATATATGTTTGACACAACACAAGGTTTGGGAACATGACATTCAACACAATGTACATGCGGCCAAACCTATGCTCTGATACCAAGTTGCAACACCCTGATTTTTTTTAAATCACAGCGGAAGTCTTAATTCACATAAATACCCTTAGTTAATTACAAACTTGATTATCACAAATCATTAGCTAGTTACTTATTACAAACCACCGGTGTTACGTTAAACAACTAGTTACATATTTATAAAAGTTAAGACATCAGAGTTCGTCTTGTCAAACATATCGTCAACCCGACGCCCGTCCTTACCAGCACTAATATCCAAAACCTGCAAGGGAGGAGGTGAGGGGGGTTAGCACGAGGCTAAGTGAATGGAATCATCTAACAGATCTAGCATACAGTACCAATTTGTACAACTACAGCAACTACAACAATCCATAACAGGAAAACGTCAACTAACAACTAATCATCTGGCAACTATCAACTAGCAACTGAAAGGACCCATCCTAATCCATCCGGACGAAGTCCATATCGATTATAAATGATTCATAACAGTTGATTACATCGCGAGGTACTTGACCTCTATATGATACATTTTATAAACATTGCATTCATTTTTGAAAGACAAACATCGAAAGTTGACAAGCATGCATCACATTTCATAATATATCAGACTATCAACGACTTAATAATAATCTTGATGAATTCAACTACTCGAATGCAACGTCTTTTGAAATATGCTATGAATGACTCCAAGTAATATCTTTAAAATGATCAAATGCACAGCGGAAGATCTCTTTCATACCTGAGAATAAACATGCTTTAAAGTGTCAACCAAAAGGTTGGTGAGTTCATTAGTTTAACATAAATAATCATTTCATAATTTTAATAGACCACAAGATTTCTTATTTCATTTCTCATAAACATACGTCCCCTGCATAGAGACAAAAATATCATTCATATGGATTGAACACCTGGTAACCGACATTCACAATATACATATAGGAATATCCCCATCATTCCGGGATCCTCCTTCGGACATGATATAAATTTCGAAGTACTAAAGCATCCGTTACTTTGGATGGGGCTTGTTGGGCCCGATAGATCTATCTTTAGAGTTCGCGTCAATTAGGGTGTCTGTTCCCTAATTCTTAGATTACCAGACTTAATAGAAGGGGCATATTCGATTTCGATAATTCAACCAAAGAATGTAGTTTCAATTACTTGTGTCTATTTCGTCAAACATTTATAAAAGCGCATGTATTCTCAGTCCCAAAAATATAAAGGGTAAAAAGGCAAATGAAACTCACCAAATGTATTTTGTAGTAAAAATACATCTGACGTCATTTAACAAGTGTAGGGTTGATCTCAGATTCACGAACCTATATCATTTATATATATTAACACATATATTTGTAATCGAACAAATTTATTATATCTTAAATTATATGTTATATATATATATTTAATTTATATGTATCTTTAAAAATGACTAATATCTATATAATTATATTAATATTTATATATGATTAATATTATATTAAAAATACATCATTTGTCACATATGAATGTTTATATAAAAATATGTTTATTATATGTAATATTATTATAAGTATAATTTTATATGCAAAATATTTATTTGTTGTAAAAATAATAATAATGATAATACTAGTAATAAAAATAATGATAATAATAATAAAGATAATAATAATAATAATAACAAAACTAATAAAACTACCTTTGAAAGTATTTTCAAAAATGAATGCCCCAAACTGGGCTCGAACCGCAACCTCTCGCTTAACCCCAACACCCCTAACCATTGAACCGTTGTTACTTTTCTTGTATTGATTCGCGTCATTAATTAATATATACAAAATAGTTTTCATCTTTCTCAAAAATTCACCACCATCATCCTTCATTATTATCATCATAACATTCACCAACATCATACATCATTGACATCATAACCTCGTCACCTTTTACAATCATAATCATCATAGTAACTTAATCTTTTTCTATCCTAATCGCCATCATCATCATTTAAATGTTATCTAGCATCACCAATCATCATCAATACATACTTCGACTTCACTGAAAACAGAATATAAGCAGCAAAAATAGTAACGGCAGTAGTTGCAGCCGTAAAATAGCTGTAGCAGCAACCTTTGGCGGTTTTGTGAGGATTTAAAAAAAATGCAAGTTGTAGCAGTGGTATTGCGGTAGCAGTGATATTGGGGGTGATTATTTCGGTTGAAACAGTAAGGGAAGATGGTGGTGGTTTTTGGTTTTTCATGAGTAATCGAAACAAAAGAACAAGGGTTGCTGTAACAAAATAATCAAAACAGGAGAAGTTCGATGGCGAGATTATGTATACATTCAGTCCCAAACGTAGTAGCACAAAATATCAAGAACTCAAACATGACCGTGTGTATGGTGACAACATGGGCACGTTTGATCCAACACCAAGGATGACGATAGTTAAGAAACTAGTGACGTAACATGGTAACCCCCAGTTTTCCCATTTTTGTGATTGGCCTAGTGGCAGTGGGGCCCGATTGAGTTTGGACAGCTTGGTGACCCAGTGAGGCCCAGCGAAATGTTAAAAGCAATTATATTAGACCATTTTTAACTAAAGTGAGAGTCACTTGTTTGTAAAAGTCGGTCATAAATTGGCATCTAGTTCCACTTGCAACCCACTAGTGATAATGATTATATATAAATGATTTTTTTTTAATCTTCAAATGATTATCATCCATAACTCGCAATGGTAACGATTAAAAGGAAAATAACAGTGGCAGCGGTAGGAACAAGAAAGTAGCATAAATTTAAATGGTTCGACTTGCAACAATGATAGTTAAATGGTGGTTTTAAAATAACAACAGAAACGCAAAACTGCTGTAGCAGCAAAAAGAAATAATGGTAATGGTGTTAATCGAAAAAAAAAAATAACAAAAAGAGAGATGGAAGAGAGAGAGAGAGGGAAAGAGATGAAGATGGTGAAGAGGTTGTTCAACGATGGAAGCAGGAAACAGAAACATATTTGTTTGTGTTTTAGATGGAACAAGATTATATCATTGAACAAGAACAAGTGGGTTTATTCAGTAGTTGTTTGCAGTTTTGAAATAGAAAGCAAAGTAGCAACAACCGTAATCGAATATAGCAAATGTGGTGGTGGTTTGGATTGGTTTTCAATAGTCACGAGGTAGTAGAAGCAGTTAACAAGATGGGTCGATGGTGGTGATCAATGGTTGTTGTGTGATTGCAGTGGTGATGGTTTCACGATCAAGAGAGGGAGAGAGAGTGAAGGTTGATGATGGTTCTCGGTTGTTAAACGAATAAAAAAAAACAAAAGATGATGGTGATATCGTTTCAGTGTGGTGGTGTTTCTGTGAATTCACAAAGGAAACAAGAAAAGAAAAACAATAAATATAGTAGTAGTGGTGATAACGTGATCATGGTGGAGATTAATGAGGTGAGTCACGATGGTGATGGAGAGTTACAAAAGTGGAACCCGAATAATAAGGTGACGTTTCTTGGTACGAAATTAGGAAAACAGTTGTGAAGGATACCAGTGGTGAGACTTTAAGAGTGAAGGTGATGTGTGATTGTGAAGAAGATGATCATGTATTATGTGTATCAATATCATATCATATCTCTATTATATGTTATATGTATATATATTAGTTAGATTAAAAAGGAGAAACAGTGAACTAGTAAACAACTTCACGGGAGTATATAACTATTTCTCTGCTTTTCACGTGATAGATATGTTTATATATATTTATAATATGTGTGTCTATCGTATAGTGCTCCAGAAATCAAAAGAACAAGTGGAGGAATATAATACAATAATAATAATTAACTAAATTTACTAAACGTGTTTTATGAAAAAACAAAGTCATCGAACCCTTGTCATTATTCAATCGACATCCTAATTTACGGACCAATATATCGTGCTCTATTGATAATCAGTGTCGGATAAAAGTACTAGAAAAATTCTCATATTTTTAAATTAACTATATTTATTTATTTTGGTCATTATGGTATAAAATTTGATCATAAATTATTAAATAAAATTTACATTAATTATTTACTCCCAACCCCTAAGTAAAATATAAAAATTTTAAAATTAAACAAATAGTTTCTATTTATACTTTTAATAAGCCTATAGTTTATATAACTTATTTTCGGATCACCGTTTATTTTATAATTACATAAGTTCGAATTTAACTTTCTTAATAACTATCAAGATGACAAACGAGTGCTTCTATTGTTTACTAATTAACTTCGAAACTATATTTATATATTCAATATACCCTATTTATATATGTATATAGATATATCTTATATAGTAATTATTATATATTGTTTTATTTTACATAGTTAATTCTAATATAATATTTTCAAATTATTATTTATATATCATTAAATATATACGTATTTATTTACAAGTAATTGTTCGTGAATCGTCGAGAACAGTCGAAGGGTAATTGACTACATGAATATAATTTTAGAAATTTTTAGATTCGACATTACAGACTTTGCTTATCATGTCCGAAACATACAGATTTAAGTTTAAATTTGGTCAAAAATTTCCGGGTCACTACAGTACCTATCCGTTAAAGAAATTTCGTCCCGAAATTTGAGTGAGGTCGTCATGGCTAACAATAAATATGTTTTCCTGACGAATATGAGCTGATAAATAGAGTTTTATCATTATTGAATAATACAGATAAAATAATTCGATTATTCGAAGAGCACGAATGAAGCTATCACAAAAGAGTGAAATGAATAAATGAAGTTTCGTTTTAACTTTTTGACGTTGTCTTGGTTGAATTCCGGAATTCAAGAGATTTAAAAGAAAATCTTGGAAATCTATAAGATCTGATTATTCGACGAATAAGGAAATTAAGATCTTTCTAATTAAATATGGTGATCTGCTTCGATTACTCTGTCTGATATTTCCATTATAAATTAAACTCTGCCGTTCCATTATTCTCACCATTCCTATACTTTCTGTCTTGTTTCATCCATCCAAAAGATTTTGAAAAAAAAATACTTAATCCAGTTCTGATCCTTGTCCTCATCCTTACTATCGCAACAATCATTCTCCTTTTTCCAACTTCCACCAGAGGAATCTGTTTTCTTCTACTTCGCCCTTGGGGTTATAGTGTTTTTAATCCTCCAGGGTCTTTATGTTGCTATACACATTGATATACACGGTTTGTGATTTCTGTGTTTGTGATCGGCTTTATGTTTTTCCTTATATTTCAAAGCTCTATGCTTTTGTTTTCACTTCCCGACTTCAAGTCAAGCGAATAATGGTCCAGAATTTGTAGATATAGAGTTTTGAATGATTATAATGTTCTAAACAGGAGGGAACGTAATAGCACGATTTGATTTTCAAATTTATCAACATCACAGAAGATAGAACCATTAAGAATACATTTTCTTGATTTGTTCAGGAGTTAAGTAGAATGAAAGAGTTATGTAACATGTGTAGTGACCAGAACTTTTCCATGTTTATATATATTAATTGAGATTGATATTTACATGATTAAATATTTCCAACATGTTAAGCAATCAAACTTGTTAAGACTTGATTAATTGAAATATGTTTCATATAGACAATTGACCACCCAAGTTGACCGGCGATTCACGAACGTTAAAACTTGTAAAAACGACATGACGATATATATATGGATATACATATGGTTAACATGAGATTATGATAAGTAAGTATCTCCATAAGTATATTAACAATGAGTTATATACATATAAACAAGACTACTAACTTAAGGATTTCGAAACGAGACATATATGTAACGATTATCGTTGTAACGACATTTAAATGTATATATATCATATTAAGATATATTAATATATCATAATATCATGATAATATAATAATTTAACATCTCATTAGATATAATAAACAATGGGTTAACAACATTAATTGAGATCGTTAACTTAAAGGTTTCAAAACAACACTTACATGTAACGACTAACGATGACTTAACGACTCAGTTAAAATGTATATACATGTAGTGTATTTAGATGTATTAAAATACTTTTGGAAGACTTCAAGACATATATCAAAACACTTATACTTAACGAAAATGGTTACAGTTACTTTCCCATTCTTTTCTTTCATCGAGAATTCTAGTCGTATTCTTACCCGTATTATACACAGCTTCAAAACGTACTTACTATGTGTATATACCAATAGGAACTAGCATGGGATTCCACTCTTGATTATGTCATGTATGACTAATCAATTTTAACTTCTACCATGAGCTAGTCAACTAACTAGAACTCCTTTTAACCCCACTCACCACTCACCAATTACCACTCATCATTCACTCTATTTCACTTCCAATTCTCTTTCTAATTCTCTCTCAACACACACACACTATTATGAACGTATTTTTCCAGTAGTTAATCATCATCTTCATCAAAAATCACTTCAAGAATCAAGCTATAATCATCATAGGAAGAACACTTCAAGAACACTTCAAAAATCCCTTCAAGTTTACTAATTTACTTCCAAGCTTTCTAATCCATTCCAAGTAATCATCTAAGATCAATAAACCTTTGTTATATACAGTAGGTTATCTTTCTTATTCAAGGTAATATTCATATTCAAACTTTGATTCAATTTCTATAACTATAAACTATCTTAATTCGAGTAAAAATCTTACTTGAACTTGTTTTTGTGTCATGATCCTACTTCAAGAACTTTCAAGCCATCCAAGATCCTTTGAAGCTAGATCATTTCTTGTCACTTCCAGTAGGTTTACCTACTAAACTTGAGGTAGTAATGATGTTCATAACATCATTCGATTCATATATATAAAACTATCTTATTCGAAGGTTTAAACTCGTAATCACTAGAACATAGTTTAGTTAATTCTAAACTTGTTCGCAAACAAAAGTTAATCCTTCTAACTTGACTTTTAAAATTAAATACACACATGTTCTATATCTATATGATATGCTAACTTAATGATTTAAAACCTGGAAACACGAAAAATACCGTAAAACCGGATTTACGCCGTCGTAGTAACACCGCGGGCTGTTTTGGGTTAGTTAATTAAAAACTATGATAAACTTTGATTTAAAAGTTGTTATTCTGAGAAAATGATTTTTGTTATGAATATGAAACTATATCCAAAAATTATGGTTAAACTCAAAGTGGAAGTATGTTTTCTAAAATGGTCATCTAGACGTCGTTCTTTCGACTGAAATGACTACCTTTACAAAAACGACTTGTAACTTATTTTTCTGACTATAAACCTATACTTTTCTGTTTAGATTCATAAAATAGAGTTCAAAATGAAACCATATCAATTTGATTCACTCAAAACGGATTTAAAATGAAGAAGTTATGG
The DNA here is from genome assembly GCF_046630445.1 of Rutidosis leptorrhynchoides. Taxonomy (NCBI): domain Eukaryota; kingdom Viridiplantae; phylum Streptophyta; class Magnoliopsida; order Asterales; family Asteraceae; genus Rutidosis; species Rutidosis leptorrhynchoides. The sequence goes on from NC_092339.1 coordinate 146,628,657, forward strand.
GTAAAACAAGATTGGATAATTTTTCTCATTTTAGCTACGTGAAAATTGGTAACAAATCTATTCCAACCATAACTTAATCAACTTGTATTGTATATTATGTAATCTTGAGATACCATAGACACGTATACAATGTTTCGACCTATCATGTCGACACATCTATATATATTTCGGAACAACCATAGACACTCTATATGTGAATGTTGGAGTTAGCTATACAGGGTTGAGGTTGATTCCAAAATATATATAGTTTGAGTTGTGATCAATACTGAGATACGTATACACTGGGTCGTGGATTGATTCCAGATAATATTTATCGATTTATTTCTGTACATCTAACTGTGGACAACTAGTTGTAGGTTACTAACGAGGACAGCTGACTTAATAAACTTAAAACATCAAAATATATTAAAAGTGTTGTAAATATATTTTAAACATACTTTGATATATATGTATATATTGTTATAGGTTCGTGAATCAACCAGTGGCCAAGTCTTACTTCCCGACGAAGTAAAAATCTGTGAAAGTGAGTTATAGTCCCACTTTTAAAATCTAATATTTTCGGGATGAGAATACATGCAGGTTTTATAAATGATTTACAAAATAGACACAAGTACGTGAAACTACATTCTATGGTTGAATTATCGAAATCGAATATGCCCCTTTTTATTAAGTCTGGTAATCTAAGAATTAGGGAACAGACACCCTAATTGACGCGAATCCTAAAGATAGATCTATCGGGCCCAACAAGCCCCATCCAAAGTACCGGATGCTTTAGTACTTTGAAATTTATATCATATCCGAAGGGTGTCCCGGAATGATGGGGATATTCTTATATATGCATCTTGTTAATGTCGGTTACCAGGTGTTCACCGTATGAATGATTTTTATCTCTATGTATGGGATGTGTATTGAAATATGAAATCTTGTGGTCTATTATTATGATTTGATATATATATAGGTTAAACCTATAACTCACCAACATTTTTGTTGACGTTTTAAGCATGTATATTCTCAGGTAATTATTAAGAGCTTCCGCTGTCGCATACTTAAATAAGGACGAGATTTGGAGTCCATGCTTTTATGATATTGTGTAAAAAATTGCATTCAAGAAACTTATTTTGTTGTAACATATTTGTATTGTAAACCATTATGTAATGGTCGTGTGTAAACAGGATATTTTAGATTATCATTATTTGATAATCCACGTAAAGCTTTTTAAACCTTTATTGATAAAATAAAGGTTATGATTTGTTTTAAAATGAATGCATTCTTTGAAAAACGTCTCATATAGAGGTCAAAACCTCGCAACGAAATCAATTAATATGGAACGTTTTTAATCAATAAGAACGGGACATTTCAGTTGGTATCCGAGCGTTGGTCTTAGAGAACCAGAGTTTTGCATTAGTGTGTCTTATCGAGTTTGTTAGGATGCATTAGTGAGTCTGGACTTCGACCGTGTTTACTTGAAAAATGATTGCTTAACAAATTTTGTTGGAAACTATATATTTTTAACATTTGAATATTATGTGATATATTAATCTCTTAACGCGTTTGATATTATGTGATAGATGTCTACCTCTAGAACAAGTCCCATTGACTCACCTAATAATAATGAAGAGTCAAATGTAAATTGGAATGATTCGTGGACTGATTCACAAGTTCCCGAAGAGGAACAGGAAGAAGAGTCGGAACCGGAAGAAGAATCGGAACCGGAAGAAGAATCGGAACCGGATGAAGAAATAGAACCGGTGGGGGAAATAATAAAACGGTTAAGTAAAAGAAAATCCTCAACCAACCGACCAAGGTTAATTATGGTCAATGGTGTTTCCGCCAAGGAAGCAAAATATTGGGAGGATTACCAATTCTCCGATGAATCGGATTCCGACGAGAATTCCGATGATGTTATAGAAATTACCCCAACTGAATTTAAAAAGGCAAAAGAAAATAATAAGGGAAAGGGCATAAAAATAGAGAAATCTAATTCCAACCCCGATGAACTTTATATGTATCGTCAACCCCCGAAGTCCTTAAGTTGTAACAATGACCCGGGAACCTCTAAACCACCAGGTTTTTCTAAACCAATGTGGATCACGACGGCTCGTATTAGGGGAACATCATATATCCCTAGAAACTTGGCAAAACGAACCAAAACCGAAGAAGAAGAAACGAGCGAGTCGGAATAAGATAGTTGTATTCGTGTGGTGTAATATATGTAATATAGTGTGCTTATGCTTTATGATATATGTAAAAATTGCTTGTATTAATAAGTATTTTTTTTATGAATCTAACTCTTGTCTATTTTACAGTATAAAAACACAAAATGGATAGACAACCCAATATTTTAAGAGACCTACCCGGAGACATGATTGATGAAATCTTGTCTAGAGTCGGTCAGAATTCTTCGGCACAACTATTTAAGGCGAGATCAGTTTGTAAGACATTCGAAGAACGTTCCAAGAATGCCTTGGTTTATAAAAGGCTTTCATTCGAAAGATGGGGGATATCATATTGGGAAATCCATAAGTTACGATGTGTTTACTTTGACGCATATATTGCGGGGAACCCAAATGCTATTTTACGCAATGGGTTAAGAAATTATTTTGACTCAATATATCCGAATATTGGACTTCGTGATTTAGAAAAAGTGGCTAACATGCAACATAAAGAAGCATGTTATGCTTACGGATTAGTAATGTTCGCTTCTCACCAAAGTGAGAACAAGAACATCGGGCTACAACTATTAAACAAAACGTTTCCACAAGTGACGGAGTCGGTAATTGGGGTAAGAAATGAGGTTTTTAGGTTATTACGAGACTGTTGGTCATTACGTAACCCTCGTCCCTTTGACGACGTTACAACACGCTGTCTTATCAACAGCCATAACGGTTATGTTCCACAAGACCAAGGATGGGAAGTAGTCCTAGTAAAACCAGAATGCATGACTTGTTTCTGGACGTATGAATTACGTGTCTTTATTGCCTTTGCTGAACGACTTGTGTACTAGCTAGAATTATCTTCACAACCATCTTGTATCAAATTTATTGTGTGCTATATTTCATGCTATATGTAAAATAAGCGGTATTGTAAGTTTGTAAAATATTGTATAAAAGTTTGAACGCGAAATATTATTATAATCAGTTTTTCATATAGAATTGTAGTAGTTGAATTGTATATTAGCTACTAAGTATGGACTTAACGGGTAGGTACTACCCGAATTTAAACTTATAAAACGCTAATATGAAGAAAAAGCTTTTATAAATGAGTTCATATTATGCTACGAAATACTATTAACTACTCTTAATATTCTGTATGATTAACTTGTTCCATTTGACTATTTTGAAGGAAATGGCACCGACTACTCGACACACCGTGAATATGAATGAAGAGGAATTCCGTACTTTTCTAGCTTCAAACATAGCCGCAGTACAGGCTGCGCTACATACCAACAATAACATTGGATCTAGCAGTACAGGAAATCGTGTAGGATGCACCTACAAAGAATTCACTGCATGCAAACCTTTGGAATTTGACGGAACCGAAGGACCGATCGGATTGAAACGGTGGACCGAGAAGGTCGAATCGGTGTTTGCCATAAGTAAGTGTACTGAAGAGGACAAAGTGAAGTACGCTACGCATACCTTCACAGGTTCTGCGTTAACATGGTGGAATACCTATCTAGAGCAAGTGGGACAAGACGATGCGTACGCACTACCGTGGTCAGCATTCAAGCACTTGATGAACGAGAAGTACCGTCCCAGAACCGAGGTCAATAAGCTCAAGACAGAACTTAGAGGGTTACGAACCCAAGGATTTGATATTACCACGTACGAAAGACGATTCACAGAATTGTGCCTATTGTGTCCGGGAGCATTCGAAGATGAGGAAGAGAAGATCGACGCGTTTGTGAAAGGATTACCGGAAAGAATCTAAGAAGATATAAGTTCACACGAGCCCGCCTCCATACAACAGGCATGTAGAATGGCTCACAAACTAGTGAACCAGATTGAAGAAAGAATTAAAGAACCGACTGCTGAAGAGGCCAATGTGAAGCAAGTCAAAAGAAAGTGGGAGGAAAACGGTGATAAGAATCACCAATACAACAACAACAGCAATTACAACAATAATCGCAACAATTATCCCAACAATCGCAACATCAATCGCAACTACAACAAACGGCCCAACAACAACAACAACAACAACAGCAGCAACTACAACAATCATCCCAACAACAATAATAACCGCAACAACAACAACAACAATCAGAAGCAGCTATGCCAAAGGTGTGAAAAGTATCACTCGGGGTTCTGCACCAAATTTTGCAACAAGTGTAAAAGAAATGGTCATAGTGCGGCGAAGTGTGAGGTCTACGGACCAGGGGTTAATAGAACGAAAGGAACAAATGGTGTCGGAACGAGTAATGGAGGAGCAAGTAGTGTCGGAGCAAGTTATGCCAATGTAGTTTGTTATAAATGTGGAAAACCGGGCCACATTATTAGAAATTGCCCGAACCAGGAGAATACGAATGGACAAGGCCGCGGAAGAGTTTACAATATTAATGCGGCAGAGGCACAGGAAGACCCGGAGCTTGTTACGGGTACATTTTTTATTGACAATAAATCTACTTACGTTTTATTTGATTCGGGTGCGGATAGAAGCTATATGAGTAGAGATTTTTGTGCTAATTAAGTTGTCCATTGACGCCTTTGGATAGTAAATTTTTACTCGAATTAGCAAATGGTAAATTAATTTCAGCAGATAATATATGTCGGAATCGAGAAATTAAACTGGTTAGCGAAACATTTAAGATTGACTTGATACCAGTAGAGTTAGGGAGTTTTGATGTGATAATCGGTATGGACTGGTTGAAAGAAGTGAAAGCAGAGATCGTTTGTTACAAAAATGCAATTCGCATTATACGAGAAAAAGGAAAACCCTTAATGGTGTACGGAGAAAAGGGCAACACGAAGCTACATCTTATTAGTAATTTGAAGGCACAAAAACTAATAAGAAAAGGTTGCTATGCTGTTCTAGCACACGTCGAGAAAGTACAAACTAAAGAAAAGAGCATCAATGATGTTCCCGTCGTAAAAGAATTTCCCGATGTATTTCCGAAAGAATTACCGGGATTACCCCCACATCGATCCGTTGAATTTCAAATAGATCTTGTACCAGGAGCTGCACCAATAGCTCGTGCTCCTTACAGACTCGTACCCAGCGAGATGAAAGAACTGCAAAGCGAATTAAAAGAACTTTTAGAGCATGGTTTCATTCGACCAAGCACATCACCGTGGGGAGCTCCTGTTTTGTTTGTCAAGAAGAAAGATGGTACATTCAGGTTGTGTATCGACTACCGAGAGTTGAACAAACTTACCATCAAGAACCGCTACCCACTACCGAGAATCGACGACTTATTTGATCAACTACAAGGCTCGTCTGTTTATTCAAAGATTGACTTACGTTCCGGGTATCATCAAATGCGGGTGAAAGAAGATGATATTCCAAAGACTGCTTTCAGAACACGTTACGGTCATTACGAGTTTATGGTCATGCCATTTGGTTTAACTAATGCACAGCTGTGTTCATTGACCTTATGAACCGAGTGTGTGGACCATACCTTGACAAGTTTGTCATTGTTTTCATTGATGACATACTTATTTACTCAAAGAATGACCAAGAACACGGTGAACATTTGAGAAAGGTGTTAGAAGTATTGAGGAAGGAAGAATTGTACGCTAAGTTTTCAAAGTGTGCATTTTGGTTGGAAGAAGTTCAATTCCTCGGTCACATAGTGAACAAAGAAGGTATTAAGGTGGATCCGGCAAGGATAGAAACTGTTGAAAAGTGGGAAACCCCGAAAACTCCGAAACACATACGCCAGTTTTTAGGACTAGCTGGTTACTACAGAAGGTTCATCCAAGACTTTTCCAGAATAGCAAAACCCTTGACTGCATTAACGCATAAATGGAAGAAATTTGAATGGAATGATGAACAAGAGAAAGCGTTTCAGTTATTGAAGAAAAAGCTAACTACGGCACCTATATTGTCATTGCCTGAAGGGAATGATGATTTTGTGATTTATTGTGATGCATCAAAGCAAGGTCTCGGTTGTGTATTAATGCAACGAACGAAGGTGATTGCTTATGCGTCTAACAATTGAAGATTCACGAACAAAATTATACGACGCATGATTTGGAATTAGGCGCGGTTGTTTTTGCATTAAAGACTTGGAGGCACTACTTATATGGGGTCAAAAGTATTATATATACCGACCACAAAAGTCTTCAACACATATTTAATCAGAAACAACTGAATATGAGGCAGCGTAGGTGGATTGAATTATTGAATGATTACGACTTTGAGATTCGTTACCACCCGGGGAAGGCAAATGTTGTAGCCGATGCCTTGAGCAGGAAGGACAGAGAACCCATTCGAGTAAAATCTATGAATATAATGATTCATAATAACCTTACTACTCAAATAAAGGAGGCGCAACAAGGAGTTTTAAAAGAGGGAAATTTAAAGGATGAAATACCCAAAGGATCGGAGAAGCATCTTAATATTCGGGAAGACGGAACCCGGTATAAGCCTGAAAGAATTTGGGTACCAAAATTTGGAGATATGAGAGAAATGGTACTTAGAGAAGCTCATAAAACCAGATACTCAATACATCCTGGAACGGGGAAGATGTACAAGGATCTCAAGAAACATTTTTGGTGGCCGGGTATGAAAGCCGATGTTGCTAAATACGTAGGAGAATGTTTGACGTGTTCTAAGGTCAAAGCTGAGCATCAGAAACCATCAGGTCTACTTCAACAATCCGAAATCCCAGAATGGAAATGGGAAAACATTACCATGGATTTCATCACTAAATTGCCAAGAACTGCAAGTGGTTTTGATACTATTTGGGTAATAGTTGATCGTCTCACCAAATCAGCACACTTCCTGCCAATAAGAGAAGATGACAAGATGGAGAAGTTAGCACGACTGTATTTGAAGGAAGTCGTCTCCAGACATGGAATACCAATCTCTATTATCTCTGATAGGGATGGCAGATTTATTTCAAGATTCTGGCAAACATTACAGCAAGCATTAGGAACTCGTCTAGACATGAGTACTGCCTATCATCCACAAACTGATGGGCAGAGCGAAAGGACGATACAAACGCTTGAAGACATGCTACGAGCATGTGTTATTGATTTCGGAAACAGTTGGGATCGACATCTACCGTTAGCAGAATGTTCCTACAACAACAGCTACCATTCAAGCATTGAGATGGCGCCGTTTGAAGCACTTTATGGTAGAAAGTGCAGGTCTCCGATTTGTTGGAGTGAAGTGGGGGATAGACAGATTACGGGTCCGGAGATATACAAGAAACTACCGAGAAGATCATCCAAATTCAACAACGGTTGAAAACCGCCCAAAGTCGACAAAAGAGCTACGCTGACATTAAAAGAAAAGATATAGAATTTGAAATTGGAGAGATGGTCATGCTTAAAGTTGCACCTTGGAAAGGCGTTGTTCGATTTGGTAAACGAGGGAAATTAAATCCAAGGTATATTGGACCATTCAAGATTATTGATCGTGTCGGACCAGTAGCTTACCGACTTGAGTTACCCCAACAACTCGCGGCTGTACATAACACTTTTCACGTCTCGAATTTGAAGAAATGTTTTGCTAAAGAAGATCTCACTATTCCTTTAGATGAAATCCAAATCAACGAAAAACTCCAATTCAACGAAGAACCCGTCGAAATAATGGATCGTGAGGTTAAAATACTTAAGCAAAACAAGATACCAATTGTTAAGGTTCGATGGAATGCTCGTAGAGGACCCGAGTTCACCTGGGAGCGTGTAGATCAGATGAAGAAGAAATACCCGCATCTATTTCCAGAAGATTCGTCAACACCTTCAACAGCTTAAAATTTCGGGAAATTTATTTAACGGGTAGGTACTGTAGCGACCCGAACATTTCCATGTTTATATATATTAATTGAGATTGATATTTATATGATTAAATGTTTCCAACATGTTAAGCAATCAAACTTGTTAAGACTTGATTAATTGAAATATGTTTCATATAGACAATTGACCACCCAAATTGACCGGCGATTCACGAACGTTAAAACTTGTAAAAACTACATGACGATATATATATGGATATACATATGTTTAACATGAGATTATGATAAGTAAGTATCTCCATAAGTATATTAACAATGAGTTATATACATATAAACAAGACTACTAACTTAAGGATTTCGAAACGAGACATATATGTAACGATTATCGTTGTAACGACATTTAAATGTATATATATCATATTAAGATATATTAATATATCATAATATCATGATAATATAATAATTTAACATCTCATTAGATATAATAAACAATGGGTTAACAACATTAATTGAGATCGTTAACTTAAAGGTTTCAAAACAACACTTACATGTAACGACTAACGATGACTTAACGACTCAGTTAAAATGTATATACATGTAGTGTATTTAGATGTATTAAAATACTTTTGGAAGACTTCAAGACATATATCAAAACACTCATACTTAACGAAAATGGTTACAGTTACTTTCCCATTCTTTTCTTTCATCAAGAATTCTAGTCGTATTCTTACCCGTATTATACACAGCTTCAAAACGTACTTACTATGTGTATATACCAATAGGAACTAGCATGGGATTCCACTCTTGATTATGTCATGTATGAATAATCAATTTTAACTTCTACCATGAGCTAGTCAACTAACTAGAACTCCTTTTAACCCCACTCACCACTCACCAATTACCACTCATCATTCACTCCATTTCACTTCCAATTCTCTTTCTAATTCTCTCTCAACACACACACACTATTATGAACATATTTTTCCAGTAGTTAATCATCATCTTCATCAAAAATCACTTCAAGAATCAAGCTATAATCATCATAGGAAGAACACTTCAAGAACACTTCAAAAATCCCTTCAAGTTTACTAATTTACTTCCAAGCTTTCTAATCCATTCCAAGTAATCATCTAAGATCAAGAAACCTTTGTTATATATAGTAGGTTATCTTTCTTATTCAAGGTAATATTCATATTCAAACTTTGATTCAATTTCTATAACTATAAACTATCTTAATTCGAGTAAAAATCTTACTTGAACTTGTTTTTGTGTCATGATCCTACTTTAAGAACTTTCAAGCCATCCAAGATCCTTTGAAGCTAGATCATTTCTTGTCACTTCCAGTAGGTTTACCTACTAAACTTGAGGTAGTAATGATGTTCATAACATCATTCGATTCATATATATATAAAACTATCTTATTCGAAGGTTTAAACTCGTAATCACTAGAACATAGTTTAGTTAATTCTAAACTTGTTCGCAAACAAAAGTTAATCCTTCTAACTTGACTTTTAAAATTAACTACACACATGTTCTATATCTATATGATATGCTAACTTAATGATTTAAAACCTGGAAACACGAAAAACACCGTAAAACCGGATTTACGCCGTCGTAGTAACACCGCGGGCTGTTTTGGGTTAGTTAATTAAAAACTATGATAAACTTTGATTTAAAAGTTGTTATTCTGAGAAAATGATTTTTATTATGAACCTGAAACTATATCCAAAAATTATGGTTAAACTCAAAGTGGAAGTATGTTTTCTAAAATGGTCATCTAGACGTCGTTTTTTCGACTGAAATGACTACCTTTACAAAAACGACTTGTAACTTATTTTTCCGACTATAAACCTATACTTTTCTGTTTAGATTCATAAAATAGAGTTCAAAATGAAACCATATCAATTTGATTCACTCAAAACGGATTTAAAATGAAGAAGTTATGGATAAAACAAGATTGGATAATTTTTCTCATTTTAGCTACGTGAAAATTGGTAACAAATCTATTCCAACCATAACTTAATCAACTTGTATTGTATATTATGTAATCCTGAGATACCATAGACACGTATACAATGTTTCGACCTATCATGTCGACACATCTATATATATTTCGGAACAACCATAGACACTCTATATGTGAATGTTGGAGTTAGCTATACAGGGTTGAGGTTGATTCCAAAATATATATAGTTTGAGTTGTGATCAATACTGAGATACGTATACACTGGGTCGTGGATTGATTCCAGATAATATTTATCGATTTATTTCTGTACATCTAACTGTGGACAACTAGTTGTAGGTTACTAACGAGGACAGCTGACTTAATAAACTTAAAACATCAAAATATATTAAAAGTGTTGTAAATATATTTTAAACATACTTTGATATATATGTATATATTGTTATAGGTTCGTGAATCAACCAGTGGCCAAGTCTTACTTCCCGACGAAGTAAAAATCTGTGAAAGTGAGTTATAGTCCCACTTTTAAAATCTAATATTTTTAGGATGAGAATACATGCAGGTTTTATAAATGATTTACAAAATAGACACAAGTACGTGAAACTACATTCTATGGTTGAATTATCGAAATTGAATATGCCCCTTTTTATTAAGTCTGGTAATCTAAGAATTAGGGAACAGACACCCTAATTGACGCGAATCCTAAAGATAGATCTATCGGGCCCAACAAGCCCCATCCAAAGTACCGGATGCTTTAGTACTTTGAAATTTATATCATATCCGAAGGGTGTCCCGGAATGATGGGGATATTCTTATATATGCATCTTGTTAATGTCGGTTACCAGGTGTTCACCATATGAATGATTTTTATCTCTATGTATGGGATGTGTATTGAAATATGAAATCTTGTGGCCTATTATTATGATTTGATATATATATAGGTTAAACCTATAACTCACCAACATTTTTGTTGACGTTTTAAGCATGTATATTCTCAGGTAATTATTAAGAGCTTCCGCTGTCGCATACTTAAATAAGGACGAGATTTGGAGTCCATGCTTGTATGATATTGTGTAAAAACTGCATTCAAGAAACTTATTTTGTTGTAACATATTTGTATTGTAAACCATTATGTAATGGTCGTGTGTAAACAGGATATTTTAGATTATCATTATTTGATAATCTACGTAAAGCTTTTTAAACCTTTATTGATAAAATAAAGGTTATGGTTTGTTTTAAAATGAATGCATTCTTTGAAAAACGTCTCATATAGAGGTCAAAACCTCGCAACGAAATCAATTAATATGGAACGTTTTTAATCAATAAGAACGGGACATTTCAACATGGCACATGATGACGTTATGATCTGTGAATCATCACGTCCCATTAGAAACTCAGCATGACTTACTGTAATATAATCACGTTGATCAAGTGTCATTATATTATACTAACTCGTGCATCAGTTCCCAACACTACTTCAAAAAACATTCATATTTTACACTCGAAAGTTTACAGAATATAGAAACTAACAGTTTCTATATGATGTAACACTGATAGCACGAAGAGATTAATGATTTAAGATAAGAATAATTATAAAAATATCTTCAGAAATATGGAGGATATTTATAATGAAAGATACGATAATATCTTTGAATATTTAAGATCAGAGAATGATGGAGATTATTGTCTGCAAGGGTTTAGAGTAACGAGCAAGATATTCGCTAAAGACTTCAACAGACATTGAATCATTTAGACTCTTTGAAGTCAAACTTATTCTTTGTGATTTGTCCACGGCTTTCTTCATAGTTTCACATAATCTGCTTTTCGGTACTAAATTTTCTCTTGAATATTTCCAATATAATGATACACAGGAAGCACGAAGAGGTATATAATTTCGGACGAGTATATTTTTGAAAATATCCTCAGAAATATCGAAGATATTGATGATGATATTTTGGAATTTCTAAGTTCGATGGTTGATGGAGAAAGATTTTGCGCAAGATTTTAACATGACTTCGGAGCAAGATATTCTCTAAAGATTTCATCGGATTCAGAATTACCTGGATTCTTTGAATATAGGGTTTGGTCCTTGTATTTGTCCTTGGTCTCCTTCGTGGTTAGCTCAATCCATTTTCCAGTTCCAACTTTTCTGAGCTTTTCCAACATACTATTCTTTATCATCAAACTTCCGATGATTAAGGTCGTTTACGGTTGTTTATGGTTTCTGCTGCTTCATCCAACTTTTTCAACATTCTTAGTATTGATTTGTGACTGAGTGCTTTTCAGAATTTTAGAATGAGAGATCATAATTCTAAGAGATAAATGTCATACATATAACTGTTGATGTAGATATGATGTGAGTTTTCAAAATACTAATTGCTGATTCCCGGTAATTGGTATGACAGTTCTCGTTACAAGATGCGGATGAGTATATGATAGGGTTTCAATGAATATATATAATGATTTGTCAGAGAGACCTAAACCAAGAAGCAACGAGGTTGCTGGTACGTCTGCTGGTAATATGGTGGAATATAAAAGAATTCTCCGGTATCAAAAGGGTAATCGTATATATATCAGGATTATAGTAAGGCTACTTCGAATGAAAAGTCGAAGTTGACTTGCTGGAGCTGTGACAAAATTGGTTACTTTGAAAAGGGATCGCAATTTTTTTTTTTTTTTTTTTTTTTTGCTAATAAATGCCAAAGGATCTAACGCGGTTACGTGTTAAACTTTTACTCAGTTGCCGAGAGTTTCTCAGGTGCATAACTATATGCATAAATATTTCATTCCTTAGATAAAGTGCGGTTGATTCATCCTATCGATTGAGGTGTTTTCAAGAATCATGAAAGGTTTGAACGCAGATTGTAATCGTCAAGATACAAATGGGGTTTAAGATGAAATCAAGTGGCAAACTTGAAGAAATGTTTAGTTTCATATGTTTTAATCAATATTTTAATTCATTTTGATTGTCCAATTTTATTAGTCCACAGTCGATAGTCCACAATTAACAGTCCGATAATTCATATATAGATTAATATATAATATTCTAATTAATTAATACGTATCGTGACCCGTATACGTCTCAGACTCGATCGCAACTCAAACTATATATATTATTGTAGAATCAACCTCAACCCTGTATAGCTAACTCCCGCATTACTGCATATAGAGTGTCTATGGTTATTCCAAATAATATATATAGATGCGTCGATATGATATGTCAAAACCTTGTATACGTGTCCCGATATTTAAAGTGCGTAAAATAAATACAGAAATTAAATGACTATAAATAAAATTGCGAGAATTAAATTGCGATAAAATAAATCGCGATAAATAAATTGCGACAAATAAAATGTAATCAGTTAGCTAGGGACAATTAGCTAGGAACAGTTAGCGTGGATTCTTAACAAAATTTCTCATAGTTAATTTGTCTGTTTCTAACAAATTTTATTTTGCCATATGTGTTCTTCATTATGCCACTTGTTGGATTCTGATAGGTCAAAATTCGAAAATGAAATTGAATAAAAGTGGTTATTCTGCAGTGAACGGATACGTATATCGGTGGTTGTAAGTAAGATAGTAAACGACTGTTGAATCAGAATTGAAGAATGTACAATTTAACTTATTAATGTGAAATTTAAATATTCCTCGGGTATTACCTACCCGTTAAAATATTTTCACCATTAACAGTTTGTACGAAAGAATTTTTAATTACAATCTTTATGAAAACATATATACATATATATTTTCTCCAGATGTAATCATGGATTTAATGAGTTAATATGATATTAAACTCATTTGATTTACAGCTAGAATTAGAGTACATAATCTCTAAAATATTAGAGATTACATAATCGCCATGAAGAACGAAGATAATTGATATAGAACGATACGTAGAATGATGATTATACTCGTGGTACAAATTGAGGCATGGATTGTTGATGGTACTGGTGCTATTAATGATGGTACTGTTGGTGCCGGTGATGTTGCTGAAGCTGGTAAATTTTGCACCATATTTTTCAAATTAATTACTCGTGCGCGAAGTTCGTTGACTCTTCTATTATTCCGGGATGATTGTCGATAGGAACGAGCGAATGAATAAGGTTTAGAATCTGAGTTATGGTATAGTCGTGGTGAGATACTCTGGAATTGAGTGTGAAAGTGGTGTTTCGAATGAGTTCGCCGGTAAGTGATTCAGGTTCTTCGCCAAGAGGGCAATGTGGTGGAAGGAAGGGGTCACCTTCTTCTTGTCTCCAATGATTGAGGAGACTAAGAACCCATCAGATGAATTGGGGATGGCTGATTGGTTAATTCTTTCTGGTGACGCTGCTTTCGGAGCTTAGGTGAAACTCCATATCGGAATAGTTGTCGGAATTCGAGGAATTCGAACTGGTTGAAGGATTCACTCGTACGATCAGATGAAGGATTTTCAATATGAAATAGATTATAGGATGTAGATTAGTACCCTGTAATACATAATTTACATATGCATATATAATACTAAAATCCCATAAGTTACAGAGGAATCTACGGAAACTGTCAGGCAAAGATAACAATAACAGATACGCTAAGATATGAATTAGCAGATATGCTAAGATATGAATTCTGTCTATACACTATTCATGTAGTCAATGCAATAAGATGTGTCTAGACTAAGAATAATAAGCAGGTAATTTAATAAGGATGATAAGCAAAACTTTTGACATGTAGACACGGTCAAAGTCCAGACTCACTAATGCATCCTAACGACTTATAAGTTAGACACACTAATGCAGACCCGGTTCACTAAGACCACCGCTCTGATACCAACTGAAAGGACCCGTCCTAATCCATCCGGACGAAGTCCATATCGATTATAAACGATTCATAACAGTTGATTACATCGCGAGGTACTTGACCTCTATATGATACATTTTATAAACATTGCATTCATTTTTGAAAGACAAACATCGAAAGTTGACAAGCATGCATCACATTTCATAATATATCAGACTATCAACGACTTAATAATAATCTTGATGAATTCAACGACTCGAATGCAACGTCTTTTGAAATATGCTATGAATGACTCCAAGTAATATCTTTAAAATGAGCAAATACACAGCGGAAGATCTCTTTCATACCTGAGAATAAACATGCTTTAAAGTGTCAACCAAAAGGTTGGTGAGTTCATTAGTTTAACATAAATAATCATTTCATAATTTTAATAGACCACAAGATTTCATATTTCCATTTCTCATAAACATACGTCCCCTGCATAGAGACAAAAATATCATTCATATGGATTGAACACCTGGTAACCGACATTCACAATATACATATAGGAATATCCCCATCATTCCGGGATCCTCCTTCGGACATGATATAAATTTCGAAGTACTAAAGCATCCGTTACTTTGGATGGGGCTTGTTGGGCCCGATAGATCTATCTTTAGAGTTCGCGTCAATTAGGGTGTCTGTTCCCTAATTCTTAGATTACCAGACTTAATAGAAGGGGCATATTCGATTTCGATAATTCAACCATAGAATGTAGTTTCAATTACTTGTGTCTATTTCGTCAAACATTTATAAAAGCGCATGTATTCTCAGTCCCAAAAATATAAAGGGTAAAAAGGCAAATGAAACTCACAAATTGTATTTTGTAGTAAAAATACATATGACGTCATTTAACAAGTGTAGGGTTGATCTCAGATTCACGAACCTATATCATTTATATATATTAACACATATATTTGTAATCGAACAAATTTATTATATCTTAAATTATATGTTATATAAATATTTAATTTATATGTATCTTTAAAAATGACTAATATCTATATAATTATATTAATATCTATATATGATTAATATTATATTAAAAATACATCATTTGTCACATATGAATGTTTATATAAAAATATGTTTATTATATGTAATATTATTATAAGTATAATTTTATATGCAAAATATTTATTTGTTGTAAAAATAATAATAATGATAATACTAGTAATAAAAATAATGATAATAATAATAATAATAACAAAACTAATAAAACTACCTTTGAAAGTATTTTCAAAAATGAATGCCCCAAACTGGGCTCGAACCGCAACCTCTCGCTTAACCCCAACACCCCTAACCATTGAACCGTTGTTACTTTTCTTGTATTGATTCGCGTCATTAATTAATATATACAAAATAGTTTTCATCTTTCTCAAAAATTCACCACCATCATCCTTCATTATTATCATCATAACATTCACCAACATCATACATCATTGACATCATAACCTCGTCACCTTTTACAATCATAATCATCATAGTAACTTAATCTTTTTCTATCCTAATCGCCATCATCATCATTTAAATGTTATCTAGCATCACCAATCATCATCAATACATACTTCGACTTCACTGAAAACAGAATATAAGCAGCAAAAATAGTAACGGCAGTAGTTGCAGCCGTAAAATAGCTGTAGTAGCAACCTTTGGCGGTTTTGTGAGGATTTAAAAAAAATGCAAGTTGTAGCAGTGGTATTGCGGTAGCAGTGATATTGGGGGTGATTATTCCGGTTGAAACAGTAAGGGAAGATGGTGGTGGTTTTTGGTTTTTCATGAGTAATCGAAACAAAAGAATAAGGGTTGTTGTAACAAAATAATCAAAACAGGAGAAGTTCGATGGCGAGATTATGTATACATTCAGTCCCAAACGTAGTAGCACAAAATATCAAGAACTCAAACATGACCGTGTGTATGGTGACAACATGGGCACGTTTGATCCAACACCAAGGATGATGATAGTTAAGAAACTAGTGACGTAACATGGTAACCCCCAGTTTTCCCATTTTCGTGATTGGCCTAGTGGCAGTGGGGTCCGATTGAGTTTGGACAGCTTGGTGACCTAGTGAGGCCCAGCGAAATGATAAAAGCAATTATATTAGACCATTTTTAACTAAAGTGAGAGTCACTTGTTTGTAAAAGTCGGTCATAAATTGGCATCTAGTTCCACTTGCAACCCACTAGTGATAATGATTATATATAAATGATTTTTTTTTTAAATCTTCAAATGATTATCATCCATAACTCGCAATGGTAACGATTAAAAGGAAAATAACAGTGGCAGCGGTAGGAACAAGAAAGTAGCATAAATTTAAATGGTTCGACTTGCAACAATGATAGTTAAATGGTGGTTTTAAAATAACAACAGAAACGCAAAACTGCTGTAGCAGCAAAAAGAAATAATGGTAATGGTGTTAATCGAAAAAAAAATAACAAAAAGAGAGATGGAAGAGAGAGAGAGAGGGAAAGAGATGAAGATGGTGAAGAGGTTGTTCAACGATGGAAGCAGGAAACAGAAACATATTTGTTTGTGTTTTATATGGAACAAGATTATATCATTGAACAAGAACAAGTGGGTTTATTCAGTAGTTGTTTGCGGTTTTGAAACAGAAAGCAAAGTAGCAACAACCGTAATCGAATATAGCAAATGTGGTGGTGGTTTGGATTGGTTTTCAATAGTCACGAGGTAGTAGAAGCAGTTAACAAGATGGGTCGATGGTGGTGATCAATGGTTGTTGTGTGATTGCAGTGGTGATGGTTTCACGATCAAGAGAGGGAGAGAGAGTGAAGGTTGATGATGGTTCTCGGTTGTTAAACGAATAAAAAAAACAAAAGATGATGGTGATATCGTTTCAGTGTGGTGGTGTTTCTGTGAATTCACAAAGGAAACAAGAAAAGAAAAACAATAAATATAGTAGTAGTGGTGATAACGTGATCATGGTGGAGATTAATGAGGTGAGTCACGATGGTGATGGAGAGTTACAAAAGTGGAACCCGAATAATAAGGTGACGTTTCTTGGTACGAAATTAGGAAAACAGTTGTGAAGGATACCAGTGGTGAGACTTTAAGAGTGAAGGTGATGTGTGATTGTGAAGAAGATGATCATGTATTATGTGTATCAATATCATATCATATCTCTATTATATGTTATATGTATATATATTAGTTAGATTAAAAAGGAGAAACAGTGAACTAGTAAACAACTTCACGGGAGTATATAACTATTTCTCTGCTTTTCACGTGATAGATATGTTTATATATATTTATAATATGTGTGTCTATCGTATAGTGCTCCAGAAATCAAAAGAACAAGTGGAGGAATATAATACAATAATAATAATTAACTAAATTTACTAAACGTGTTTTATGAAAAAACAAAGTCATCGAACCCTTGTCATTATTCAATCGACATCCTAATTTACGGACCAATATATCGTGCTCTATTGATAATCAGTGTCGGATAAAAGTACTAGAAAAATTCTCATATTTTTAAATTAACTATATTTATTTATTTTGGTCATTATGGTATAAAATTTGATCATAAATTATTAAATAAAATTTACATTATTTATTTACTCCCAACCCCTAAGTAAAATATAAAAATTTTAAAATTAAACAAATAGTTTCTATTTATACTTTTAATAAGCCTATAGTTTATATAACTTATTTTCGGATCACCGTTTATTTTATAATTACATAAGTTCGAATTTAACTTTCTTAATAACTATCAAGATGACAAACGAGTGCTTCTATTGTTTACTAATTAACTTCGAAACTATATTTATATATTCAATATACCCTATTTATATATGTATATAGATATATCTTATATAGTAATTATTATATATTGTTTTATTTTACATAGTTAATTCTAATATAATATTTTCAAATTATTATTTATATATCATTAAATATATACGTATTTATTTACAAGTAATTGTTCGTGAATCGTCGAGAACAGTCGAAGGGTAATTGACTACATGAATATAATTTTAGAAATTTTTAGATTCGACATTACAGACTTTGCTTATCATGTCCGAAACATACAGATTTAAGTTTAAATTTGGTTGAAAATTTCCGGGTCACTACAGTACCTACCCGTTAAAGAAATTTCGTCCCGAAATTTGAGTGAGGTCGTCATGGCTAACAATAAATATGTTTTCCTGACGAATATGAGCTGATAAATAGAGTTTTATCATTATTGAATAATACAGATAAAATAATTCGATTATTCGAAGAGCACGAATGAAGCTATCACAAAAGAGTGAAATGAATAAATGAAGTTTCGTTTTAACTTTTTGACGTTGTCTTGGTTGAATTCCGGAATTCAAGAGATTTAAAAGAAAATCTTGGAAATCTATAAGATCTGATTATTCGACGAATAAGGATATTAAGATCTTTCTAATTAAATATGGTGATCTGCTTCGATTATTCTGTCTGATATTTTCATTATAAATTAAACTCTGCCGTTCCATTATTCTCACCATTCCTATACTTTCTGTCGTGTTTCATCCATCCAAAAGATTTTGAAAAAAAAATACTTAATCCAGTTCTGATCCTTGTCCTCATCCTTACTATCGCAACAATCATTCTCCTTTTTCCAACTTCCACCAGAGGAATCTGTTTTCTTCTACTTCGCCCTTGGGGTTATAGTGTTTTTAATCCTCCAGGGTCTTTATGTTGCTATACACATTGATATACACGGTTTGTGATTTCTGTGTTTGTGATCGGCTTTATGTTTTTCCTTATATTTCAAAGCTCTATGCTTTTGTTTTCACTTCCCGACTTCAAGTCAAGCGAATAATGGTCCAGAATTTGTAGATATAGAGTTTTGAATGATTATAATGTTCTAAACAGGAGGGAACGTGATAGCACGATTTGATTTTCAAATTTATCAACATCACAGAAGATAGAACCATTAAGAATACATTTTATTGATTTGTTCAGGAGTTAAGTAGAATGAAAGAGTTATGTAACATGTGTAGTGACCAGAACTTTTCCATGTTTATATATATTAATTGAGATTAATATTAAATGATTAAATGTTTCCAACATGTTAAGCAATCAAACTTGTTAAGACTTGATTAATTGAAATATGTTTCATATAGACAATTGACCACCCAAGTTGACCGGCGATTCACGAACGTTAAAACTTGTAAAAACGACATGACGATATATATATGGATATACATATGGTTAACATGAGATTATGATAAGTAAGTATCTCCATAAGTATATTAACAATGAGTTATATACATATAAACAAGACTACTAACTTAAGGATTTCGAAACGAGACATATATGTAACGATTATCGTTGTAACGACATTTAAATGTATATATATCATATTAAGATATATTAATATATCATAATATCATGATAATATAATAATTTAACATATCATTAGATATAATAAACAATGGGTTAACAACATTAATTGAGATCGTTAACTTAAAGGTTTCAAAACAACACTTACATGTAACGACTAACGATGACTTAACGACTCAGTTAAAATGTATATACATGTAGTGTATTTAGATGTATTAAAATACTTTTGGAAGACTTCAAGACATATATCATGTAACATCCCGCCTTTTTCCATTTACTTTTCCGTTATACTAATATAAAGTCCGTTATATGTTTATAACATCTCCCGTTGATACGCGTTTTAAATTATCTCGTTTAGGTAATTCCCGCACCCGAACGAAAGTTGAGGGACTAAACTTGACAAGGGATCAAACCCTTTACTAGGTCAAAGGGTCAAACCCCTTTCACCCATTCATTACCATCTCCCTATCTCTCTCTCTTTCTCTCTAGCAAGAACACACCCAATTTCCTTTCTCATTCATTCATCATCTAAATCCGGATTAGGGAGCTAGCAACCAAATAAATTACATATTCGTGATCCTCTCTTCATCCTCTTCATTTTGGTACCAACTTCATCTCATTTGGGTAACTTTCTAAAATCACTAGATTTTGTGTTCTTGATGTTTTTAACTTATAAAAGTGTTAATTAGTGTCTATGGCTCAAGTCTAACATGAATATATGATTTATATGCTCGATCTCGTTGTTTTAGTGTAACTAGCATGAACTTGAATTTTGGTGTGTTGTTCTTGAATTTTGGATGATCATATGTTGTTAGATGTTGAAAGTTGATGTTTTAATTGTGTTACTAGCATCACTAGCTTCAATTTGATGTGTAGGTTGCCTTAGAAAACTTCATGAGCTTGATTATTGATTTTTGGTGGAATTGAGTTAGGGTTTGAAGAACTTGAAGTGATTATTTGATGCGTTGATTGCCATGAATTGTTGTTAGTAAGTTGTTAGTTGTATTGTATGCTCCATTACCTACAAAATGGCATGTCACATGTATGCATTGAATGCCCAAATCATTAAATGTGCATTGGTGAGTTTGAAGCATTAATGTGGACATTGAATGATCACTTGGTTGGAAAACTCGGTTGTTACAAATGAGGTTTTTGATTGTTAAATTGTGTTTAGTTGCATTCTATGTCAAAATAGCTTTCCAACGATATAAGGTGCGAGTCCTAAGTGTTTGTGGTTTGCGTTTTATGCTTATTTGAAGTTTGGATCAAGTTGGACAGGTGAAACAGACCAGGCACCAGCACCCGCCTATTGTCGCGGCGCGACAGAAGGGTGCCGCGGCGCGGCATAAGCCGTGCCCAGCTTCTGTCTCCGGTGTCCATTTTATGGAAAATGTTTGGCATACTACGGACCTCCGATTCACATGAAACTTGTTCTAACATGTTCATATATGATTAAAAACCTCAGAAAAATAGTTCGGAACCCGACCCGAACGTGTTGACTTTCGTTGACTTTGACCGACCAAAGTTTGACTTTTAATCAAACTTAACCAAATATTTGTGCAATCGTTCTAACATGTTTTTTTATACTTGTACCTTGCATGAAACATGACAATTTGATTCACATGCTATTATGATCGAGTCTTAACGAGCCATAGGACTAATTGAACATCTTTGACCTATCGTGTTTACCATTATTGATACAACCTATATGTTTAGGTCAAGACTAGCTTTGTCTTTGCACGCGTCTACTTGTTGAAGTACTTTATTAACTCTTGCACTCAAGGTGAGATCATAGTCCCACTCTTACTCTTTTTGAACTTACATTTGGGATGAGAAAACATAAACATTTCTTTTACTAAGTGAACACAAGTACAGGAAAACAAACATTCTACATACGAGTTTAGAACAAAAATCCTCAATTCGATTATCATTAGTTACACTTGCCGGGTGTAAGCGAGAACTTATGTTATATGGCCATATGGGTTGACAACCCTCATCTTTGACGGTTCGCTACCGTCTACGGATGAAATATATTTTCGAGAATCAGTGTTTGTTCTAGCACTAAGTGATGGGGTATACAATGGAAGGAATGTTAAGCTTTGATAATTGGGTGCTCGTGAAACAAACTTTTGGAATGTATTACTATTATTTCATTGATGCAAATCTTGTGGTTCACTTGTACTTACTTACTTAAACCTATGATTTCACCAACGTTTTCGTTGACAGATTTCTATGTTTTTCTCAGGTCCTTGAACGATACATGATACATGCTTCCGCTCATTATTTTGATACTTGCATTGGATGTCGAGTATATATGCATACATGGAGCGTCTTTTGGATACTTTTAAATTGTGTCGCATAAGTTTCATTTGTACTTAAAACTATGTATCGTAACTTGTGGTGGAACTATTCTTGTAAACTTGAACAACCTTTACATTTGAAATGAATGCGACATATCTTTTGGTCAAACGTTGTTTTAAAGACTTATGACCACGTAACGGGACCTAAGTAGACGGCGCCGTCAATGACGATTTGGTCGGGTCGCTACTTATCAAAACACTTATACTTAACGAAAATGGTTACAGTTACTTTCCCATTCTTTTCTTTCATCGAGAATTCTAGTCGTATTCTTACCCGTATTATACACAGCTTCAAAACGTACTTACTATGTGTATATACCAATAGGAACTAGCATGGGATTCCACTCTTGATTATGTCATGTATGACTAATCAATTTTAACTTCTACCATGAGCTAGTCAACTAACTAGAACTCCTTTTAACCCCACTCACCACTCACCAATTACCACTCATCATTCACTCCATTTCACTTCCAATTCTCTTTCTAATTCTCTCTCAACACACACACACTATTATGAACGTATTTTTCCAGTAGTTAATCATCATCTTCATCAAAAATCACTTCAAGAATCAAGCTATAATCATCATAGGAAGAACACTTCAAGAACACTTCAAAAATCCCTTCAAGTTTACTAATTTACTTCCAAGCTTTCTAATCCATTCCAAGTAATCATCTAAGATCAAGAAACCTTTGTTATATACAGTAGGTTAAAAAGGAGAAACAGTGAACTAGTATATCAATATCATATCATATCTCTATTATATGTTATATGTATATATATTAGTTAGATTAAAAAGGAGAAACAGTGAACTAGTAAACAACTTCACGGGAGTATATAACTATTTCTCTGCTTTTCACGTGATAGATATGTTTATATATATTTATAATATGTGTGTCTATCGTATAGTGCTCCAGAAATCAAAAGAACAAGTGGAGGAATATAATACAATAATAATAATTAACTAAATTTACTAAACGTGTTTTATGAAAAAACAAAGTCATCGAACCCTTGTCATTATTCAATCGACATCCTAATTTACGGACCAATATATCGTGCTCTATTGATAATCAGTGTCGGATAAAAGTACTAAAAAAATTCTCATATTTTTAAATTAACTATATTTATTTATTTTGGTCATTATGGTATAAAATTTGATCATAAATTATTAAATAAAATTTACATTAATTATTTACTCCCAACCCCTAAGTAAAATATAAAAATTTTAAAATTAAACAAATAGTTTCTATTTATACTTTTAATAAGACTATAGTTTATATAACTTATTTTCGGATCACCGTTTATTTTATAATTACATAAGTTCGAATTTTACTTTCTTAATAACTATCCAGATGACAAACGAGTGCTTCTATTGTTTACTAATTAACTTCGAAACTATATTTATATATTCAATATACCCTATTTATATATGTATATAGATATATCTTATATAGTAATTATTATATATTGTTTTATTTTACATAGTTAATTCTAATATAATATTTTCAAATTATTATTTATATATCATTAAATATATACGTATATGGAGCGTCTTTTGGATACTTTTAAATTGTGTCGCATAAGTTTCATTTGTACTTAAAACTATGTATCGTAACTTGTGGTGGAACTATTCTTGTAAACTTGAACAACCTTTACATTTGAAATGAATGCGACATATCTTTTGGTCAAACGTTGTTTTAAAGACTTATGACCACGTAACGGGACCTAAGTAGACGGCGCCGTCAATGACGATTTGGTCGGGTCGCTACAGATGGTATCAGAGCGTTGGTTGTAGGGATTTAGAGTTCATTAGTGTCAACCCCGAGTCATAGGGTACATTGATGAGTCTAGACTACAACCGGCATATAGACTTGAAGTAGGAATTACTTGACTACTTGTGCATTTATACTCGAACGCTTCTACTCATATCTACTCTTAGTTCATCTTAATCTCACGTTGTTTAATTTGATTGACACGCCACCTTGACTTTATAGAATAATGTCGAATGCACATATGAATCAGGGTAATATAATTTCCGGGATTATATTACGGTGACTCATATGAACGTTCCGACATTATGGCATAAAGAATTTAAGGCGAGTCGAGGAAAAACTTCTCTTTATCTTTATTCTATATCACGGTTAGTATTATTGAGAATACTAATCAATGATATTCTTGTGTCTTGAAGGAACAATGGCTCCTCGTCGTGTACGCCGCAATGAAACTCCCGAACAAGCTCTCGAACGGATGATAGCTACCGCTGTAGATGCGGCCATGGCCGGTCACTCATCCAACAACAATAATAATAACAACCACAACAACAACAACAACAACAACAACAACAACAATGGAGCCGGAAACTCAAACGAGGGATGCTCCTATAAAGCTTTCATGGGGTGCAAGCCTCACACTTTTGATGGAACCGGGGGACCGGTCGTGCTCACCCGATGGTTTGAGCAAACGGAAGCCGTCTTTAGCATAAGCGGTTGTCGGGACCAAGACAAGGTCAAATACTCCACTCACACTTTCTCCGGAATTGCTCTAACATGGTGGAACACCTATGTTCAATCGGTGGGTACCGATGAAGCTCATGCCCTCTCTTGGGCCGATCTAAAGGAAAAGATGATTGTTGAATATTTTCCGCGCGAAGAAACCCGAAAGCTTGAGGAAGAACTAAGAGCTTTGAAAGCGGTCGGAAACGATCTTAAAGCTTATAATCAACGCTTCGCCGAACTATCCTTGATGTGTCCTAATCTTGTTAACCCCGAATCTCAAAGGATTGAGCTCTACATGCTCGGTCTTCCAAAAAGCATCAAACAAGGGGTGATGTCATCCAAACCCACTACTCATCAAGCCGCTATGAACATGGCTCGCCAACTAATTGAAACGGTTGACGAAATCGTAGTTCCGGCACCTAAGGCCGAGGATAAATCGGGCGGCAACAAAAGAAAGTGGGAACCCTCCCAATCAAGCAACAACAACTTTGCTAAGAAGCCTTACACCTCCGACGGCAAGAAAGGTTATGCCGGGAACCTACCTCTTTGCAACAAATGCAACAAACATCACTTTGGCGAATGTAGTAAGTTAATTTGCCACCGGTGCCAAGGAATTGGTCATAAGGCCAACGATTGTAAAAGTGCCACTCCCGTTGCTCGAAAGTGGCCCAATGCACCAAAGACGGGCACTTGTTACGAATGTGGTCAAACGGGTCATTATAGAAATGCATGCCCGAAAAGGAAAGATAACACCAATACGTGCGGCCGAGCTTTCAACATCAACACCGAGGAAGCCCGGGATGACACTGAACTAGTCACGGGTACGTTTCTTCTCAACAATTCTTATGTCTCTTGCTTATTCGATTCGGGTGCCGATAAATGCTTTGTATCCAAGACTTTGACTCATTCTTTTAGCACTCCACCTCTTCCATTAGATACCACTTATACCATTGAAGTGGCTAACGGAAAACTATTAAGTGCCGACACATATTACCGGGGGTGTACGTTAAACATTTTGGGTAGGGAATTTGAAATTGACTTGATACCCATGGAACTAGGAAGCTTTGATGTAATAATCGGTATGAATTGGTTAGTCAAAACGAAATCTCACATTCTTTGTGATCTTAACGCAATCCGAATTCCTATCGAGAATGGTGAACCTTTGATTGTTTATGGCGATAAGAGTTGCACCAGACTCAACCTCGTTTCGTGCCTTAAAGTTAGAAAACTACTCCGTAAGGGTTGTTTTGCGATCCTTGCCCACGTTAAGAAAGTCGAGTCCGATGAGAAGCACATCGATGATGTGCCAATTGTTAGTGACTATTCCGATGTATTTCCCGACGAATTGCCGGGTCTTCCGCCTCATCGACCGGTTGAATTCCAAATCGATCTTATTCCGGGAGCCGCACCCGTAGCACGTGCACCATATAGACTCGCTCCATCTGAAATGCAAGAATTGCAAAGTCAAATCCAAGAACTACTTGATCGAGGTTTTATCCAACCTAGCCATTCACCTTGGGGCGCTCCGATTTTGTTTGTTAAAAAGAAAGACGGATCCCTACGAATGTGCATTGATTATCGTGAACTAAATAAATTGACGGTTAAGAACCGATATCCTCTTCCTCGCATCGATGACCTCTTTGATCAACTACAAGGGTCTTGTGTATATTCGAAAATCGATCTCCGCTCGGGTTATCATCAATTGAGGGTTAAGGGGGAAGATGTTTCCAAAACCGCTTTCCGAACTCGTTATGGTAGTTATGAATTCCTTGTCATGCCATTTGGTCTCACTAACGCACCGGCGGTGTTCATGGATCTTATGAACCGCGTGTGCAAACCGTATCTTGATAAATTCGTTATTGTGTTCATCGATGACATATTGATCTATTCTAAAAATGAAAAAGAACACGAACAACATCTCCGACTTGTGCTTGAACTCTTGAGACAAGAACGACTTTATGCCAAATTCTCCAAGTGTGAATTTTGGTTAAAGGAAGTTCAATTTCTTGGTCATGTTGTAAGTGATCAAGGTATTAAAGTCGATCCATCAAAAATCGAAGCCATTAGTAAATGGGAGACTCCTACTACTCCTACTCACATTCGTCAATTCTTGGGTCTCGCCGGGTACTATCGTAGATTCATCGAAAACTTCTCTTTGGTTGCACGTCCTCTAACCGCATTGACTCACAAGGGAAAGAAATTCATTTGGGCGACCGAACATGAATCCGCATTCCAAATCTTGAAAATGAAGCTAACCACCGCTCCTATCTTGTCACTTCCCGAAGGCAATGATGACTTTGTTGTATATTGCGATGCCTCAAAACATGGTTTTGGGTGTGTATTGATGCAACGAATGAAAGTCATTGCTTATGCTTCTCGACAACTCAAAATTCATGAACGAAACTATACGACACATGATCTCGAACTCGGAGCCGTTGTCTTTGCACTTAAAATGTGGAGACACTATCTTTATGGAACCAAGAGTACTATCTTCACCGATCACAAAAGCCTTCAACACATTTTCGATCAAAAGCAACTAAACATGAGACAACGAAGGTGGATTGAAACCTTAAATGATTACGATTGCGAGCTTCGTTACCATCCCGGGAAGGCAAATGTAGTAGCCGATGCCTTAAGTCGAAAAGAAAGAGTGGTGCCTCTTCGTGTCCGAGCCTTAAACATCACCATCCACACAAACCTTAATAGCCAAATTCGGGTAGCCCAAGATGAGGCTCTCAAGGATGAAAACATCTCTCTCGAACACTTGAACGTCCTCACCTCTCGATTCGAAGTTAAAGAAACCGGACTCCGATATTTCGCCGGAAGGATTTGGGTGCCTAGTTATGGGGACCTACGAAGCCTTATTTTAGATGAAGCCCATAAGTCACGATACTCGATTCACCCCGGTGCCAATAAGATGTACCACGACCTTAAACAACTATATTGGTGGCCGAACATCAAAAGGGACGTAGCTACTTATGTTTCCAAGTGTTTGACATGTTCCAAAGTCAAAGCCGAACACCAAAGACCGTCCGGACTACTTCGACAACCCGAGATCCCGCAATGGAAGTGGGAAAGGATAACGATGGATTTTATCACCAAACTACCAAAAACGACGGGCGGTTATGATACCATTTGGGTTATTGTTGACCGTCTCACCAAATCCGCACACTTCCTTGCCATGAAAGAAACGGACAAAATGGAGAAACTTGCGCAACTTTACATTAAGGAGGTCGTAGCCCGACACGGTGTACCTTTATCGATTATCTCCGACCGAGATGGCCGTTTCGTTTCTAGATTTTGGCGTACATTGCAAGAAGCGTTGGGAACGCGTTTAGACATGAGCACCGCATATCATCCTCAAACCGATGGACAAAGCGAACGTACAATTCAAACCTTAGAGGACATGTTACGAGCTTGCGTGGTTGATTTCGGAAAAGCTTGGGACAAGCACTTACCTCTCGCCGAGTTCTCTTACAACAATAGTTATCACGCGAGTATTAAAGCCGCACCCTTTGAAGCGCTATATGGCCGCAAATGTCGTTCACCTCTTTGTTGGGCCGAGGTAGGCGACGTGCAAATCACCGGACCCGAACTCATTCACGAAACCACCGAGAAAATCATTCAAATCCGAGATAGGCTTAGGACGGCCCGAAGTCGTCAAAAGAGCTATACCGACAAACGACGCAACGATCTTGAATTTCAAGTCGGTGACCGAGTAATGTTAAAAGTCGCACCTTGGAAGGGTGTAATCCGTTTTGGGAAACGCGGGAAGCTAAATCCGCGGTATATTGGTCCTTTCGAAATCTTGGAGCGTATTGGAACCGTTGCTTATCGTTTAGATCTTCCGCCTCAATTGAACTCCGTTCATCCTACCTTCCATGTATCTAACTTGAAAAAGCGTCTTGCCGAACCCGATATCGTCATCCCTCTCGAAGAACTTACTATTGATGACAAACTTCATTTTGTGGAGGAACCGGTTGAAATTGTGGACACCTCCGTCAAGACATTGAAACAAAGCCGAATCCCGATTGTCAAGGTTCGTTGGAATGCCAAAAGAGGACCCGAGTTTACTTGGGAAAGACAAGATCAAATGCAAAGGAAGTATTCTCATCTATTTGTGAATTCGGAAACGCAAGATCTCGAGGAAGAAACAACGACTACTACGCCTACTTAAATTTCGGGACGAAATTTCTTTTAAGGAGTAGGTAATGTAACATCCCGCCTTTTTCCATTTACTTTTCCGTTATACTAATATAAAGTCCGTTATATGTTTATAACATCTCCCGTTGATACGCGTTTTAAATTATCTCGTTTAGGTAATTCCCGCACCCGAACGAAAGTTGAGGGACTAAACTTGACAAGGGATCAAACCCTTGACTAGGTCAAAGGGTCAAACCCCTTTCACCCATTCATTACCATCTCCCTATCTCTCTCTCTTTCTCTCTAGCAAGAACACACCCAATTTCCTTTCTCATTCATTCATCATCTAAATCCGGATTAGGGAGCTAGCAACCAAATAAATTACATATTCGTGATCCTCTCTTCATCCTCTTCATTTTGGTACCAACTTCATCTCATTTGGGTAACTTTCTAAAATCACTAGATTTTGTGTTCTTGATGTTTTTAACTTATAAAAGTGTTAATTAGTGTCTATAGCTCAAGTCTAACATGAATATATGATTTATATGCTCGATCTCGTTGTTTTAGTGTAACTAGCATGAACTTGAATTTTGGTGTGTTGTTCTTGAATTTTGGATGATCATATGTTGTTAGATGTTGAAAGTTGATGTTTTAATTGTGTTACTAGCATCACTAGCTTCAATTTGATGTGTAGGTTGCCTTAGAAAACTTCATGAGCTTGATTATTGATTTTTGGTGGAATTGAGTTAGGGTTTGAAGAACTTGAAGTGATTATTTGATGCGTTGATTGCCATGAATTGTTGTTAGTAAGTTGTTAGTTGTATTGTATGCTCCATTACCTACAAAATGGCATGTCACATGTATGCATTGAATGCCCAAATCATTAAATGTGCATTGGTGAGTTTGAAGCATTAATGTGGACATTGAATGATCACTTGGTTGGAAAACTCGGTTGTTACAAATGAGGTTTTTGATTGTTAAATTGTGTTTAGTTGCATTCTATGTCAAAATAGCTTTCCAACGATATAAGGTGCGAGTCCTAAGTGTTTGTGGTTTGCGTTTTATGCTTATTTGAAGTTTGGATCAAGTTGGACAAGTGAAACAGACCAGGCACCAGCACCCGCCTATTGTCGCGGCGCGACAGAAGGGTGCCGCGGCGCGGCATAAGCCGTGCCCAGCTTCTGTCTCCGGTGTCCATTTTATGGAAAATGTTTGGCATACTACGGACCTCCGATTCACATGAAACTTGTTCTAACATGTTCATATATGATTAAAAACCTCAGAAAAATAGTTCGGAACCCGACCCGAACGTGTTGACTTTCGTTGACTTTGACCGACCAAAGTTTGACTTTTAATCAAACTTAACCAAATATTTGTGCAATCGTTCTAACATGTTTTTTTATACTTGTACCTTGCATGAAACATGACAATTTGATTCACATGCTATTATGATCGAGTCTTAACGAGCCATAGGACTAATTGAACATCTTTGACCTATCGTGTTTACCGTTATTGATACAACCTATATGTTTAGGTCAAGACTAGCTTTGTCTTTGCACGCGTCTACTTGTTGAAGTACTTTATTAACTCTTGCACTCAAGGTGAGATCATAGTCCCACTCTTACTCTTTTTGAACTTACATTTGGGATGAGAAAATATAAACATTTCTTTTACTAAGTGAACACAAGTACAGGAAAACAAACATTCTACATACGAGTTTAGAACAAAAATCCTCAATTCGATTATCATTAGTTACACTTGCCGGGTGTAAGCGAGAACTTATGTTATATGGCCATATGGGTTGACAACCCTCATCTTTGACGGTTCGCTACCGTCTACGGATGAAATATATTTTCGAGAATCAGTGTTTGTTCTAGCACTAAGTGATGGGGTATACAATGGAAGGAATGTTAAGCTTTGATAATTGGGTGCTCGTGAAACAAACTTTTGGAATGTATTACTATTATTTCATTGATGCAAATCTTGTGGTTCACTTGTACTTACTTACTTAAACCTATGATTTCACCAACGTTTTCGTTGACAGATTTCTATGTTTTTCTCAGGTCCTTGAACGATACATGATACATGCTTCCGCTCATTATTTTGATACTTGCATTGGATGTCGAGTATATATGCATACATGGAGCGTCTTTTGGATACTTTTAAATTGTGTCGCATAAGTTTCATTTGTACTTAAAACTATGTATCGTAACTTGTGGTGGAACTATTCTTGTAAACTTGAACAACCTTTACATTTGAAATGAATGCGACATATCTTTTGGTCAAACGTTGTTTTAAAGACTTATGACCACGTAACGGGACCTAAGTAGACGGCGCCGTCAATGACGATTTGGTCGGGTCGCTACATATCAAAACACTTATACTTAACGAAAATGGTTACAGTTACTTTCCCATTCTTTTCTTTCATCGAGAATTCTAGTCGTATTCTTACCCGTATTATACACAGCTTCAAAACGTACTTACTATGTGTATATACCAATAGGAACTAGCATGGGATTCCACTCTTGATTATGTCATGTATGACTAATCAATTTTAACTTCTACCATGAGCTAGTCAACTAACTAGAACTCCTTTTAACCCCACTCACCACTCACCAATTACCACTCATCATTCACTCCATTTCACTTCCAATTCTCTTTCTAATTCTCTCTCAACACACACACACACTATTATGAACGTATTTTTCCAGTAGTTAATCATCATCTTCATCAAAAATCACTTCAAGAATCAAGCTATAATCATCATAGGAAGAACACTTCAAGAACACTTCAAAAATCCCTTCAAGTTTACTAATTTACTTCCAAGCTTTCTAATCCATTCCAAGTAATCATCTAAGATCAAGAAACCTTTGTTATATACAGTAGGTTAAAAAGGAGAAACAGTGAACTAGTATATCAATATCATATCATATCTCTATTATATGTTATATGTATATATATTAGTTAGATTAAAAAGGAGAAACAGTGAACTAGTAAACAACTTCACGGGAGTATATAACTATTTCTCTGCTTTTCACGTGATAGATATGTTTATATATATTTATAATATGTGTGTCTATCGTATAGTGCTCCAGAAATCAAAAGAACAAGTGGAGGAATATAATACAATAATAATAATTAACTAAATTTACTAAACGTGTTTTATGAAAAAACAAAGTCATCGAACCCTTGTCATTATTCAATCGACATCCTAATTTACGGACCAATATATCGTGCTCTATTGATAATCAGTGTCGGATAAAAGTACTAAAAAAATTCTCATATTTTTAAATTAACTATATTTATTTATTTTGGTCATTATGGTATAAAATTTGATCATAAATTATTAAATAAAATTTACATTAATTATTTACTCCCAACCCCTAAGTAAAATATAAAAATTTTAAAATTAAACAAATAGTTTCTATTTATACTTTTAATAAGCCTATAGTTTATATAACTTATTTTCGGATCACCGTTTATTTTATAATTACATAAGTTCGAATTTTACTTTCTTAATAACTATCCAGATGACAAACGAGTGCTTCTATTGTTTACTAATTAACTTCGAAACTATATTTATATATTCAATATACCCTATTTATATATGTATATAGATATATCTTATATAGTAATTATTATATATTGTTTTATTTTACATAGTTAATTCTAATATAATATTTTCAAATTATTATTTATATATCATTAAATATATACGTATTTATTTACAAGTAATTGTTCGTGAATCGTCGAGAACAGTCGAAGGGTAATTGACTACATGAATATAATTTTAGAAATTTTTAGATTCGACATTACAGACTTTGCTTATCATGTCCGAAACATATACAGATTTAAGTTTAAATTTGGTCGAAAATTTCCGGGTCACTACAGCAACTATGCTCCAACTAGAGACTCGGCGGCTTGTACGAGCACACGACCACTAGCTGATCAATCTAGCGTCTACCGAAAGTCCTTACTACTGAATCCCCAGTATAGTAAATCCACACACAGGTGATGCGTCATTCAGTACTATACTCAACAAACAGTAGCCAACTGGACCCAACCACAACAAGGTTGACCTCTCTGAGCTGAACCTAACAACAATAGGTTCCAACAGGCAACTACAACTTGTGCACACAACTGTTAAGCAACTACCACTACGAACAACTGTCCCTACGACTAGCATGACAACTCTACAATGATCATTATTACAACATATCTACTAAGCATAGCAACTAAAACAGTATAACATAGTAGCACAACTTGCTACTCTATACTACACCCGGAGATAATCCCACTCACCAATTACCAGCAACTGCTCAATTATCTTACTTCTGAGCTTCTTCCTTATTCTTATCACCTGAGAACAACACAACGAAGTCAATATACATATCTCAATCAATAGTATAATCAAATCATACTATAAACTAGGTCATAACACCATATATTCATAATTTTATGAGTCTACATCATGACTCCATTCAATAATGGCATACAGGTGCGTGCAAAACAGGACATACACACTAAAACTCCTTTTCCGACCCAAAAATAGTTTGATCTAGTTTCTTAAAAGTTCACCATTGAAAAGTATTCTTTATTACGATTCTAACGATAGTTTATTCATCAAAAACGGAGTTACGTTTTGAAAGTTATGCCCGTTTCAATTTCATAAAAGGTACTATAGCAAATAGTGACACTGTAGCAAATAGTGACACTGTAGCAATAGTGATACTGTAGCAAATAGTGACACTGTAGCAAATAATGACACTGTAGCAAATAGTGACACTGCAGCAAATAGTGACACTGTAGCAACTCGGGTACTGTAGCAAATAGTGACACTGTAGCAAACTGGGTTTCGAACCAATTCGATGATTTTGTATTTTTTCCCCAAAAACTTGACTTCTAAGTGTTTTTGACCAAATTTTAAGCACAAGATAGTTACTAAACATATATACAACCTATTTCTAACATCAATTGATGTTTTTTATACATCAAACAACTAGATTTAAGCTAATTTCTATCAAAAAATCCATTTAATCAAGAAATTAAACAATGATTCAATCTTACAAACCTGGATAGATGATCACTAAGAAGTAACAATTCAATCCTTAAAGCTTCTTGATCCAATTCCACACTTGAATTAGATTAGAGTTTGAGAGTGATAAATGTTAGGTACGGAATACTTGATTTATTTTGGGGAAAATGGAAGAATAGTCTGGAAACAGGCTTATATATGGGTTAAAAAACCCATACCCCATAACACACGGGTATTTATCAGTTATCTGATATCTTTCGTACTTCGTTAGGAGGCCCTAACGGAGTCCAAATTCAACAAAAGAACTTGTTCTGTGACCCTTGTCACAAACTGATCTCAACTAAACAACCAAATAATTATAAACATATAATTATAAAAATCACTAATTACGCCATACCCCAGGGTACAATGGTCATTTCATCTAGGCCCAAAACGCGGGTGTTACACAACCACCACCACCACTAACCACCAACCATCCACCACCACCACCACCCACCACCACCACCCACCACCACTACTAACCAACACCAACCACCACCATCCACCACCATCCACCACCACCACCACCATCCACCACCACCAATCACCACCAAGTACCACCATCCACCACCACCCACCAACCACCACCATCCACCACCACTAACCACCACCACCAACCACCACCCACCACCACCAACACCTACCACCATCCACTACCATTACCACCACCCACACCACCTACCACCACCACCCTCCACCACCATTAGCCGCCACCACCACCACCACCACCACCAACAGCAACCACCACCAACCGCCACCACCAACCGTCACCAACGACCACGACCAGTCGACCACCCACCACCACGACTACGAACCACCACCAATCGTCGCCACCCACCATCAACCGCCGCCACCCTGCACCAACTACCGCCACCCACCACCACCCTTCCACCCACCACCACCACCAACCCAACACCACCACCACCCACTGCCACCACCACTACCAACCACCACCACCCACCGCCACCCACCCACCACCACTAAAACTAACCACCACCAACTATAACCGACCACCACCAACCACCACAACCTACCACCACCAACCATTATAAAAACATTTATCATTAATCGAAAAACCTTTATCATTCATCAAACATTTATGATTCATAAAAGTAACAATTATGATTCATCGAAAAATTTATCATTCATTTAAGTTGTCTTTCATCAAGTAGTTGTCATTTTTTAAAAAACAGTTATTATTCATAAGAAAACAATAATCATTCATCACAAAATGATTATTATTCACTAAAACATTTATCATTCATCGATGAACAATTATCATTTATCAAACAATCATCATTCATCAAACAGTTATGATTCATAAAAGCAACAATCATTATTCACCAGGAAAAAATTATCATTCATCAGAAAAAAGTTATCATTTATAAAAATATGATGAATGATAAAAAAATGTTGAATTATATAAAAATAAGATGAATAAGAAAAAAAAAATATGATGAATGATAAAAGTTTTAGTAACAATCACATGTCAATTAGAAGTCAAAAATATTATCATTCAAAAGGAAACAGTTATCATTCATCATAAAACAATTATCGTTCATAAAAATGTTATCATTTATCAAACCGTTATCATGATTACTTTTATAAAAAAATAGGGCATTCTGAGAATCGAACCCGGGACCTCCCGCACCGAAAGCAAGAATCATACCACTAGACCAAATGCCCAATTATCAAACAATTATCATTCATCTAATTGTTGTCATTCATATAAAAACACTTATATTTGATCGAAAAACGATTATCATTAATCCTAATGCTATCATTTATCAAACACTTCTCATTTATAAAAAACAGTATCATTCATCAAACATTTATCATTCATCAAAATACCATATTATTGATAAAATATCAAATGAATGATAAAATGAAAGGACCCGTCCTAATCCACCTGGACGAAGTCATCAACATTTGGTCCCATTGCGATGATCGGCTCCAAGTAATGTCCTTATATTGAGCAAATGCACAGCGGAAGACTTAATTCGTACCTGAGAATAAACATGCTTTAAAGTGTCAACCAAAAGGTTGGTGAGTTCATAGGTTTATCATAACAATCATTTCAATATGTTAATAGACCACAAGATTTCATAATCATAAACATAATACACTCGCAAGTGTATGTAAAGCATTCTAAGTGGTTGAGCACTTGGTAACCATACTTAACATTTAATCAACGTCGCATATTCCCTTTATTATGAAATCACACTACACCGTACCAAATATTTTTGTAGCTAAACTAGCTTCGGATACCCAATCTTGTTTTAGTCGTAGTTTCTTCATTACAACTCCGTTTTTGTTGGTTCAACTTGCCACTTCCTTGGATCGAGTCAAAATTTAAGAATATTAACTGAAAATACCTTAGTTTGTATTCGAAATCATAGGTTATAGGTCAAACTTTGTTGAACCTTATGAAAGTGATCATTTTCCATTATAAAAACAACATTTAATGATCATTTTTCTAAAAATACTTACACTTTGAGTTAAACAATGAAATTTTTATGTGTTAACATATTCATAAGAAATATCATTTTTCCAGAACATGAACTTCCAATTCAAAGTTCAATATGGTTTTTAATTATCCATCCCAAAACAGCCCCCGGTTGCACTCCGACGACGTAGATTCAGTTTTTAAGATGTTCTTTGTAAAACCAAGTTATATCTTGTTAGGTTAGCATATCATTATGATATATTACAGGTCTTGAAGTGTTTTAAAAGTCAAGTTAGAAGGATCTATTTAGTTTGCGAACAAGTTTGAAATCATTCAAACTATGTTCTTGTTAAAATTTTATACCACAAAATAAGATAGCTATATGAATATGAATTGAATAAGATTATGAACAAGGTTACTACCTCAAGTTACTTGGACAAAGTTACTGCAAAAGATAAGAAATAATCTTGGAATCAAAGAGTGGTGGAGTTAGATCAAAAGGTTGAAAGTAAACTTCTTCAAATGGGTGGTTATTTTGATATGTTCTTGAAAGAGTTTTCTTATGGTGTTTAAGGCTTATAATTGAAGCTAAATGATGGGGAAAATGCTTGGAGATGATCAAGTATGAAGTTAGGAGTATTTTGAGAGAGAAATGAGGGTGTAGGTATGAGAAAATGGAGTGAAGAAATGGTGTTCATTTATAAAAACATTTTTAGTTTATAAAGAAAGAAAATGATTCCTAATTTTGTTTTCTTACTAATAATTCATACTACTTGACAAATTCTAGTTACCTCATATCTAGGGCAGTAATAATATTGATTAGGATGTTGATTTGATGTGTATATACCAATAGTAAATCCGTATAGAAGCTGGGTATGATACGGGTACATATACCCTAGATATACGTATAGAAATCTTGAGGAAACAGAACGAGAATTCAAATATAGCTATCTTTTGTGAATATACTTATATTGTTTTATGTATTTAAGTCCTTAAAAAGTGATTAAATACATTATATATACGATACATGTATAAGCATTATAGATTATAAGTATATATATCAAAGAATGTTACGTATAGTTATCGTTTTGAAAACTTAAGTTAGTAGTTTCAAAATATACTTATAACTCATTGTCATTAGTACACAATGAGATGTTAAACCATCCTTAGATCATGTTAAATATATATAAATACATATATATACACAAACGTATAATTATCGTATGTTATATAGTTCGTGATATCATCGGTCATATTGGACGGTCAAACATTGTGTAAAACTCTCTTAAAAAACACAAGTCTCAACAATTTGGATTGCTTATCATGTTGGTATGGTTTAATTTATGTAAATATTAATCTCATAAGTATAATTTGGTCGGAAAATTCCGGGTCATTATAGCACCTACCCGTTAAAGAAATTTCGTCCCCGAAATTTGATAGAGGTTGTTATGGATAACAATAAGAAGGTTTTCATGACAAATATAAGGTGATAATGGAGTTTTATCATCATTGAGTAATGTAGATAAAACAATTCGATTATGCGAAGAATATAAATAAGACTATCGTAAAAGAGTGAGATGAGTAAAATATATTCGTCTTAACCGATGACGTAGTTATGATTGATTTCCGGGATTTAAGGGATTTAAAGAGAATCTTACGTAATAAGATTTGGTTCTTTGGTGATTAAGGAAATCAGGATCTTCTTTGATTATATGCAATAATCTGTTTCGATTGCTCTGTCGGATATTTCACTATAAATTCACCCCTTCGTTTCCTTATTTTCCACGACTCACACCTTCTATTCTTTCTCCCTTGATTCTTACTTTAAAGCATTCATCAATATGCTCCATCCAGTCCTGATTCTTGATATACTCCTAACTTTTATATCTGTCATTCTTCTTTTTCATCTACCACCAGAAGAATCTATTTACTTCTACTATACTCTTGTATTTATAGTGTTTCTAATTCTCCCGTGTCTCTATATTGCTATATGCATCGATATACACGGTTTGTAATTTCGGGGTTATTATCGGAGTTTATATTCTTCATTATTTTTCGGAACTTCATGCTTTCGTTATCTCTTCCCGACTTCGAGTCAAGCGAGTAATGGTCCGGAATTCGTAGATATGAAATTCAGAATGAACATAGCTAATGCTCTAAGAAGAAAATGGTAATAGAACGATTTTGATTTGTTAAATTACCAGAATACCCTGGAGAAGACCGAGTCATCCAGAAAAATATTCTCTTGATATGTTTAGAGATTAGATAGAATGTAAGAGTCGTGTAAATGGCACATGATGACGGTACTGTGAATCATCATGCTTCATTAGAAACTCAGCATGACTTACTGTAATATAATGACGTTGATCAAGTGTCATTATATTATACTAATCCATGCTTCAGTTCCCAACACTACTTCAAAACATTCATATTTTAAACTCGAAGGTTTCAGAATTTAGAAACTAACACAGTTTCTTTTATGTTGCAGATATTACGGAGAGATAAATGATCTCAGATAAAAATAGTTGTGAAAATATCGCCAAAAATATGGAGGATATTTATAATAGAACATACGAGAATATCTTAGAATTTCTAATATCAATGGATGATGAATAAGATTTGTCTGTGAAGGTTTAGAATGAGAAATAAGATGTTTGCTAACGATTTCAGCAGGCACAGAATCATTTAGATTCTTTGAAGGCAAACTTATTCTTTGTGATTTGTCCACGACTTTCTTCATAGTTTCGCATAATCCGTTTTTCAGTACTAAATTTTCTATCGAGCGTTCCTAACACTCCTTTCTTTATCATCAAACTTTTGGCCATTAAGATCATCTACAACATGCTGCTTCGTCAGCATTTTCAAAGTTAACTGATCTGGGTCATCGGTTATCAAACCGAGGTAGTTTCAGGAGAATTGTGTTTTTTAGAATGATTAATCGCTGATGGTAATATTGTGGAATATAAAAGGTTCCCAGTAACAATAAAGAGTACGCATATATATCGCGGTTATAATAAAAGTTGTTTCAGATGAAAAGTCGGAGTTGACTTGCTGGAGCTGTGACAAAATTAGCTACTTTGGAAAGGGATTGCAAAACGATCTTCGGTAATAACAATGTCAAAGGAACTAGAACAGATACGTGTCAAACGTTTACTCAGTTTCCGAGGGTTTTTCAGGTGCATAACTATATGCATCAATCTTTTCTTCCGTAGATGAAGTGCGGTTGGTTTATCCTCTCGATTGAGGTGTTTTTAAGAATCATAATAGATTTGAACGCTGATTGTAATCGTCGAGATACAATGAGGTTTAAGATGAAATCAAGTGGCAATCTTGAAGAAATGTTTAGTTTCATATGTTATAATCAATATTTTAATTCATTTTAATTGTCCAATGTCATTAGTCCACAGTCGATAGTCCACAGTAACAATCCAATAATTCATATATAGTTTAATATATAATATACGAATTAATTAATACGTGTCGTGACCCGTATACGTCTCAGACTCGATCACAACTCAAACTATATATATTATTATAGAATCAACCTCAACCCTGTATAGAGAACTCGATCATTACTGCATATAGAGTGTCTATGGTGATTCCAAATAATATATATAGATGCGTCGATATGATATGTTAAAACATTGTATACGTGTCCTGATATTTAAAGTGCGTAAAATAATTACAGAAATTAAATGACGATAAATAAAAGTGCGATAATTAAATTGCGATAAATAAACTGCGATAAATAAAATGTAATCAGTTAGCTAGGAACAGTTAGCTGGAACAGTTAGCGTGGATTCTTAACAAAAATTTTCATAGTTAATTTGTTTGTTTCTAACAGATTTTATTTTGTCATATGTTTTCTTCATATGCCACTTGTTGGATTCTGGGAAGTCAAAATCCAACTATGAAATTGAATGAAAATGGTTATTCTGCGGTGAACGGATACGTATATCGGTGGTTGTAAGTAGGATAGTAAATGACTGTTGAATCAGCTTCGACGAATGTACAATGTAACTTATTAAGATGAAATCTAATTATTCCTCGGGTATTACCTACCCGTTAAAAAAAAAATTTCACCATTAATATTTTGTACAAAAGAACTTTTAATTACAAACTTTATGAAAACATATATACATATATATTTTCTTCAGATGAAATCATGAATTTAATGAGTTAATATGATATTAATCTCATTTGCTTTTCGGTTTGAGCTAGAATAAGAAATCTCTAAAACTTTTTGAAACCACATATTCTTCGCAGAATATCAATGAAGTTATGGATCAATACTTCATCGTTCATTATTGTTGGTGAAATGTCCCTTTCTTATTGATTAAAAACGTTCCATATTAATTGATTTCGTTGCTAGGTTTTGACCTCTATATGAGACGTTTTTCAAAGACTGCATTCATTTTTAAAACAAACCATAACCTTTATTTCATAGATAAAGGTTTTAAAAAGCTTTACGTAGATTATCAAATAATGATAATCTAAAATATCCTGTTTACACACGACCATTACATAATGGTTTACAATACAAATATGTTACAACAAAATAAGTTTCTTGAATGCAGTTTTTACACAATATCATACAAGCATGGACTCCAAATCTCGTCCTTATTTAAGTATGCGACAGCGGAAGCTCTTAATAATCACCTGAGAATAAACATGCTTAAAACGTCAACAAAAATGTTGGTGAGTTATAGGTTTAACCTATATATATCAAATCATAATAATAGACCACAAGATTTCATATTTCAATACACATCCCATACATAGAGATAAATATCATTCATATGGTGAACACCTGGTAACCGACATTAACAAGATGCATATATAAGAATATCCCCATCATTCCGGGGCACCCATCGGATATGATATAAATTTCGAAGTACTAAAGCATCCGGTACTTTGGATGGGGTTTGTTAAGCCCAATAGATCTATCTTTAGGATTCGCGTCAATTAGGGTGTCTGTTCCCAAATTCTTAGATTACCAGACTTAATAAAAAGGGGCATATTCGATTTCGATAATTCAACCATAGAATGTAGTTTCACGTACTTGTGTCTATTTTGTAAATCATTTATAAAACCTGCATGTATTCTCATCCCAAAAATATTAGATTTTAAAAGTGGGACTATAACTCACTTTCACAGATTTTTACTTCGTCGGGAAGTAAGACTTAGCCACTGGTTGATTCACGAACCTATAACAATATATACATATATATCAAAGTATGTTCAAAATATATTTACAACACTTTTAATATATTT
This sequence comes from Rutidosis leptorrhynchoides, assembly GCF_046630445.1. Lineage (NCBI taxonomy): Eukaryota > Viridiplantae > Streptophyta > Magnoliopsida > Asterales > Asteraceae > Rutidosis > Rutidosis leptorrhynchoides. Next base: position 146,670,457 of record NC_092339.1, read on the forward strand.
TGATGTTTTAAGTTTATTAAGTCAGCTGTCCTCGTTAGTAACCTACAACTAGTTGTCCACAGTTAGATGTACAGAAATAAATCGATAAATATTATCTTGAATCAATCCACGACCCAGTGTATACGTATCTCAGTATTGATCACAACTCAAACTATATATATTTTGGAATCAACCTCAACCCTGTATAGCTAACTCCAACATTCACATATAGAGTGTCTATGGTTGTTCCGAAATATATATAGATGTGTCGACATGATAGGTCGAAACATTGTATACGTGTCTATGGTATCTCAAGATTACATAATATACAATACAAGTTGATTAAGTTATGGTTGGAATAGATTTGTTACCAATTTTCACGTAGCTAAAATGAGAAAAATTATCCAATCTTGTTTTACCCATAACTTCTTCATTTTAAATCCGTTTTGAGTGAATCAAATTGCTATGGTTTCATATTGAACTCTATTTTATGAATCTAAACAGAAAAGTATAGGTTTATAGTCGGAAAAATAAGTTACAAGTCGTTTTTGTAAAGGTAGTCATTTCAGTCGAAAGAACGACGTCTAGATGACCATTTTAGAAAACATACTTCCACTTTGAGTTTAATCATAATTTTTGGATATAGTTTCATGTTCATAATAAAAATCATTTTCTCAGAATAACAACTTTAAAATCAAAGTTTATCATAGTTTTTAATTAACTAACCCAAAACAGCCCGCGGTGTTACTACGACGGCGTAAATCCGGTTTTACGGTGTTTTTCGTGTTTCCAGGTTTTAAATCATTAAGTTAGCATATCATATAGATATAGAACATGTGTTTAGTTGATTTTAAAAGTCAAGTTAGAAGGATTAACTTTTGTTTGCGAACAAGTTTAGAATTAACTAAACTATGTTCTAGTGATTACAAGTTTAAACCTTCGAATAAGATAGCTTTATATGTATGAATCGAATGATGTTATGAACATCATTACTACCTTAAGTTCCTTGGATAAACCTACTGGAAAAGAGAAAAATGGATCTAGCTTCAATGGATCCTTGGATGGCTCGAAGTTCTTGAAGCAGAATCATGACACGAAAACAAGTTCAAGTAAGATCATCACTTGAAATAAGATTGTTATAGTTATAGAAATTGAACCAAAGTTTGAATATGATTATTACCTTGTATTAGAATGATAACCTACTGTAAGAAACAAAGATTTCTTGAGGTTGGATGATCACCTTACAAGATTGGAAGTGAGCTAGCAAACTTGAAAGTATTCTTGATTTTATGAAACTAGAACTTTTGGAATTTATGAAGAACACTTAGAACTTGAAGATAGAACTTGAGAGAGATCAATTAGATGAAGAAAATTGAAGAATGAAAGTGTTTGTAGGTGTTTTTGGTCGTTTGTGTATGGATTAGATATAAAGGATATGTAATTTTGTTTTCATGTAAATAAGTCATGAATGATTACTCATATTTTTGTAATTTTATGAGATATTTCATGCTAGTTGCCAAATGATGGTTCCCACATGTGTTAGGTGACTCACATGAGCTGCTAAGAGCTGATCATTGGAGTGTATATACCAATAGTACATACATCTAAAAGCTGTGTATTGTACGAGTACGAATACGGGTGCATACGAGTAGAATTGTTGATGAAACTGAACGAGGATGTAATTGTAAGCATTTTTGTTAAGTAGAAGTATTTTGATAAGTGTATTGAAGTCTTTAAAAAGTGTATAAATACATATTAAAACACTACATGTATATACATTTTAACTGAGTCGTTAAGTCATCGTTAGTCGTTACATGTAAGTGTTGTTTTGAAACCTTTAGGTTAACGATCTTGTTAAATGTTGTTAACCCAATGTTTATAATATCAAATGAGATTTTAAATTATTATATTATCATGATATTATCATGTATGAATATCTCTTAATATGATATATATACATTAAATGTCTTTACAACGATAATCGTTACATATATGTCTCGTTTAAAAATCATTAAGTTAGTAGTCTTGTTTTTACATATGTAGTTCATTGTTAATATATTTAATGATATGTTTACTTATCATAGTATCATGTTAACTATATATATATCCATATATATGTCATCATATAGTTTTTACAAGTTTTAACGTTCGTGAATCACCGGTCAACTTGGGTGGTCAATTGTCTATATGAAACATATTTCAATTAATCAAGTCTTAACAAGTTTGATTGCTTAACATGTTGGAAACATTTAATCATGTAAATATCAATCTCAATTAATATATATAAACATGGAAAAGTTCGGGTCACTACAGTACCTACCCGTTAAATAAATTTCGTCCCGAAATTTTAAGCTGTTGAAGGTGTTGACGAATCTTCTGGAAATAGATGCGGGTATTTCTTCTTCATCTGATCTTCACGCTCCCAGGTGAACTCGGGTCCTCTACGAGCATTCCATCGAACCTTAACAATTGGTATCTTGTTTTGCTTAAGTCTTTTAACCTCACGATCCATTATTTCGACGGGTTCTTCGATGAATTGGAGTTTTTCGTTGATTTGGATTTCATCTAACGGAATAGTGAGATCTTCTTTAGCAAAACATTTCTTCAAATTCGAGACGTGGAAAGTGTTATGTACAGCCGCGAGTTGTTGAGGTAACTCAAGTCGGTAAGCTACTGGTCCGACACGATCAATAATCTTGAATGGTCCAATATACCTTGGATTTAATTTCCCTCGTTTACCAAATCGAACAACGCCTTTCCAAGGTGCAACTTTAAGCATGACCATCTCTCCAATTTCAAATTCTATATCTTTTCTTTTAATGTCAGCGTAGCTCTTTTGTCGACTTTGGGCGGTTTTCAACCGTTGTTGAATTTGGATGATCTTCTCGGTAGTTTCTTGTATAATCTCCGGACCCGTAATCTGTCTATCCCCCACTTCACTCCAACAAATCGGAGACCTGCACTTTCTACCATAAAGTGCTTCAAACGGCGCCATCTCAATGCTTGAATGGTAGCTGTTGTTGTCGGAAAATTCTGCTAATGGTAGATGTCGATCCCAACTGTTTCCGAAATCAATAACACATGCTCGTAGCATGTCTTCAAGCGTTTGTATCGTCCTTTCGCTCTGCCCATCAGTTTGTGGATGATAGGCAGTACTCATGTCTAGACGAGTTCCTAATGCTTGCTGTAATGTCTGCCAGAATCTTGAAATAAATCTGCCATCCCTATCAGAGATAATAGAGATTGGTATTCCATGTCTGGAGACGACTTCCTTCAAATACAGTCGTGCTAACTTCTCCATCTTGTCATCTTCTCTTATTGGCAGGAAGTGTGCTGATTTGGTGAGACGATCAACTATTACCCAAATAGTATCAAAACCACTTGCAGTCCTTGGCAATTTAGTGATGAAATCCATGGTAATGTTTTCCCATTTCCATTCCGGGATTTCGGGTTGTTGAAGTAGACCTGATGGTTTCTGATGCTCAGCTTTGACCTTAGAACACGTCAAACATTCTCCTACGTATTTAGCAACATCGGCTTTCATACCCGGCCACCAAAAATATTTCCTGAGATCCTTGTACATCTTCCCCGTTCCAGGATGTATTGAGTATCTGGTTTTATGAGCTTCTCTAAGTACCATTTCTCTCATATCTCCAAATTTTGGTACCCAAATCCTTTCAGCCCTATACCGGGTTCCGTCTTCCCGAATATTAAGATGCTTCTCCGATCCTTTGGGTATTTCATCCTTTAAATTTCCCTCTTTTAAAACTCCTTGTTGCGCCTCCTTTATTTGAGTAGTAAGGTTATTATGAATCATTATATTCATAGATTTTACTCGAATGGGTTCTCTGTCCTTCCTGCTCAAGGCATCGGCTACCACATTTGCCTTCCCCGGGTGGTAACGAATCTCAAAGTCGTAATCATTCAACAATTCAATCCACCTACGCTGCCTCATATTCAGTTGTTTCTGATTAAATATGTGTTGAAGACTTTTGTGGTCGGTATATATAATACTTTTGACCCCATATAAGTAGTGCCTCCAAGTCTTTAATGCAAAAACAACCGCGCCTAATTCTAAATCATGCGTCGTATAATTTTGTTCGTGAATCTTCAATTGTCTAGACGCATAAGCAATCACCTTCGTTCGTTGCATTAATACACAACCGAGACCTTGCTTTGATGCGTCACAATAAATCACAAAATCATCATTCCCTTCAGGCAATGACAATATAGGTGTCGTAGTTAGTTTTTTCTTCAATAACTGAAACGCTTTCTCTTGTTCATCATTCCATTCAAATTTCTTCCCTTTATGCGTTAATGCAGTCAAGGGTTTTGCTATTCTGGAAAAGTCTTGGATGAACCTTCTGTAGTAACCAGCTAGTCCTAAAAACTGGCGTATGTGTTTTGGAGTTTTCGGGGTTTCCCACTTTTCAACAGTTTCTATCTTTGCCGGATCCACCTTAATACCTTCTTTGTTCACTATGTGACCGAGGAATTGAACTTCTTCCAACCAAAATGCACACTTTGAAAACTTAGCGTACAATTCTTCCTTCCTCAATACTTCTAACACCTTTCTCAAATGTTCACCGTGTTCTTGGTTATTCTTTGAGTAAATAAGTATGTCATCAATGAAAACAATGACAAACTTGTCAAGGTATGGTCCACACACTCGGTTCATAAGGTCCATGAACACAGCTGGTGCATTAGTTAAACCAAACGGCATGACCATAAACTCGTAATGACCGTAACGTGTTCTGAAAGCAGTCTTTGGAATATCATCTTCTTTCACCCGCATTTGATGATACCCGGAACGTAAGTCAATCTTTGAATAAACAGACGAGCCTTGTAGTTGATCAAATAAGTCGTCGATTCTCGGTAGTGGGTAGCGGTTCTTGATGGTAAGTTTGTTCAACTCTCGGTAGTCGATACACAACCTGAATGTACCATCTTTCTTCTTGACAAACAAAACAGGAGCTCCCCACGGTGATGTGCTTGGTCGAATGAAACCACGCTCTAAAAGTTCTTGTAATTGGCTTTGCAGTTCTTTCATCTCGCTGGGTGCGAGTCTGTAAGGAGCACGAGCTATTGGTGCAGCTCCTGGTACAAGATCTATTTGAAATTCAACGGATCGATGTGGGGGTAATCCCGGTAATTCTTTCGGAAATACATCGGGAAATTCTTTTGCGACGGGAACATCATTGATGCTCTTTTCTTCAGTTTGTACTTTCTCGACGTGTGCTAGAACAGCATAGCAACCTTTTCTTATTAGTTTTTGTGCCTTCAAATTACTAATAAGATGTAGCTTCGTGTTGCCCTTTTCTCCGTACACCATTAAGGGTTTTCCTTTTTCTCGTATAATGCGAATTGTATTTTTGTAACAAACGATCTCTGCTTTCACTTCTTTCAACCAGTCCATACCGATTATCACATCAAAACTCCCTAACTCTACTGGTATCAAGTCAATCTTAAATGTTTCGCTAACCAGTTTAATTTCTCGATTCCGACATATATTATCTGCTGAAATTAATTTACCATTTGCTAATTCGAGTAAAAATTTACTATCCAAAGGCGTCAATGGACAACTTAATTTAGCACAAAAATCTCTACTCATATAGCTTCTATCCGCACCCGAATCAAATAAAACGTAAGCAGATTTATTGTCAATAATAAACGTACCCGTAACAAGCTCCGGGTCTTCCTGTGCCTCCGCCGCATTAATATTGAAAACTCTTCCACGGCCTTGTCCATTCGTGTTCTCCTGGTTCGGGCAATTTCTAATAATGTGGCCCGGTTTTCCACATTTATAACAAACTACATTGGCATAACTTGCTCCGACACTACTTGCTCCGCCATTACTCGTTCCGACACCATTTGTTCCTTTCGTTCTATTAACCCCTGGTCCGTAGACCTCACACTTCGCCGCGCTATGACCATTTCTTTTACACTTGTTGCAAAATTTGGTGCAGAACCCCGAGTGATTCTTTTCACACCTTTGGCATAGCTGCTTCTGATTGTTGTTGTTGTTGCGGTTATTATTGTTGTTGGGATGATTGTTGTAGTTGCTGTTGTTGTTGTTGTTGTTGTTGTTGGGCCGTTTGTTGTAGTTGCGATTGATGTTGCGATTGTTGGGATAATTGTTGCGATTATTGTTGTAATTGCTGTTGTTGTTGTATTGGTGATTCTTATCACCGTTTTCCTCCCACTTTCTTTTGACTTGCTTCACATTGGCCTCTTCAGCAGTCTGTTCTTTAATTCTTTCTTCAATTTGGTTCACGAGTTTGTGAGCCATTCTACATGCCTGTTGTATGGAGGCGGGCTCGTGTGAACTTATATCTTCTTGGATTCTTTCCAGACACAATAGGCACAATTCTGTGAATCGTCTTTCGTACGTGGTAATATCAAATCCTTGGGTTCGTAACCCTCTAAGTTCTGTCTTGAGCTTATTGACCTCGGTTCTGGGACGGTACTTCTCGTTCATCAAGTGCTTGAATGCTGACCACGGTAGTGCGTACGCATCGTCTTGTCCCACTTGCTCTAGATAGGTATTCCACCATGTTAACGCAGAACCTGTGAAGGTATGCGTAGCGTACTTTACTTTGTCCTCTTCAGTACACTTACTTATGGCAAACACCGATTCGACCTTCTCGGTCCACCGTTTCAATCCGATCGGTCCTTCGGTTCCATCAAATTCCAAAGGTTTGCAGGCAGTGAATTCTTTGTAGGTGCATCCTACACGATTTCCTGTACTGCTAGATCCAAGGTTATTGTTGGTATGTAGCGCAGCCTGTACTGCGGCTATGTTTGAAGCTAGAAAAGTACGGAATTCCTCTTCATTCATATTCACGGTGTGTCGAGTAGTCGGTGCCATTTCTTTCAAAATAGTTAAATGGAACAAGTTAATCATACAGAATATTAAGAGTAGTTAATAGTATTTCGTAGCATAATATGAACTCATTTATAAAAGCTTTTTCTTCATATTAGCGTTTTATAAGTTTAAATTCGGGTAGTACCTACCCGTTAAGTTCATACTTAGTAGCTAATATACAATTCAACTACTACAATTCTATATGAAAAACTGATTATAATAATATTTCGCGTTCAAACTTTTATACAATATTTTACAAACTTACAATACCGCTTATTTTACATAAAGCATGAAATATAGCACACAATAACTTTGATACAAGATAGTTGTGAAGATAATTCTAGCTAGTACACAAGTCGTTCAGCAAAGGCAATAAAGACACGTAATTCATACGTCCAGAAACAAGTCATGCATTCTGGTTTTACTAGGACTACTTCCCATCCTTGGTCTTGTGCAACATAACCGTTATGGCCGTTGATAAGACAGCGTGTTGTAACGTCGTCAAAGGGACGAGGGTTACGTAATGTCCAACAGTCCCGTAATAATCTAAAAACCTCATTTCTTACCCCAATTACCGACTCCGTCACTTGTGGAAACGTTTTGTTTAATAGTTGTAGCCCGATGTTCTTGTTCTCACTTTGGTGAGAAGCGAACATTACTAATCCGTAAGCATAACATGCTTCTTTATGTTGCATGTTAGCCGCTTTTTCTAAATCACGAAGTCCAATATTCGGATATATTGAGTCAAAATAATTTCTTAACCCGTTGCGTAAAATAGCATTTGGGTTCCCCGCAATATATGCGTCAAAGTAAACACATCGTAACTTATGGGTTTCCCAATGTGATATCCCCCATCTTTCAAACGAAAGTCTCTTATAAACCAAGACATTCTTGGAACGTTCTTCGAATGTCTTACAAACTGATCTCGCCTTAAATAGTTGTGCCGAGGAATTCTGGCCGACTCTAGACAAGATTTCATCAATCATGTCTCCGGGTAGGTTGATGCGAAGCGAGGTGTATATAAAATAGTTATTATTTTTCTAGGAAATACTATTAAATACGATACAATTTTACACAAGATATTTATTTATTTATAGAATGGATATACTTAAACCTTGCTACAACACTTATAGGCAGTGTACCTAATCGTACAGTAGTGTAGTTTTTAGTAAGTCCGGTTCGTTCCACAGGGAAATCTTTAAACAAAGCTCAACGCTATATTAGTTTACTTTTATAAAAATACAAATATATATATAAGTAATATTATTGTTATAAAGGGGGGTTTTTACCGTTTAATGACCGGTTTGTCGATTTAAAAACTTTAGTCGCAGTTAAAACCTAATGTAAAATATAAAATAAATACAAGACTTAAATTAAAGCGTAAAGTAAATAACGATAATGAAATTGCGAATAATAAAATTTGCGATAATTAAAAAGTACGATAATTAAAAGTGCGATTAAATAACAATAAATAAAAGTGCGATAATTAGAAGTGCAATTAAATATAAAATAAAGGAAATTAAATATGAAATAAAAGAATTATGCTTATTTAAACTTCCATAATCATGATGTTTGACGTGTTGATTTTAGTTTTATGCCCATGGGTTAATTGTCCTTTGTCCTGGATTATTCAATATGTCCGTCTGGTTTTTGTCCATAACAGTCCATCAGTCATAAATATAAATTGCAAGTGTCCTTGTCAAATTATTATTATACCCGAAGTTAAATATTCCAACTAATTGGGGATTCGAATTGTAACAAGGTTTTAATACTTTGTTTAATGAATACACCAGGTTATCGACTGCGTGTAAACCAAGGTTTTACCACTTTGTTAACAATTACACCAATTACCCTTGAATGTAATTTCACCCCTGTTTTAATTATTCTAGTGGCTATTAATCCATTCCCGTGTCCGGTTAAATGAACGATTATTCGTACAAATAAATACCCCGCCCATCGTGTCCGATCGAGTGTATATGGTAATTTATAGGGACGCCCAATTATAAATCTTTATATTAACATTAACAAACTTTCATTTAGTTAAACAAATATAAAGCCCATTAATAGCCCATAGTCTAGTTTCCACAAGTGTCGTTCTTTTATCCAAACCCCAATTATGGTACAAAGCCCAATTACCCAATTTTAGTAATTAGCCCAACATCATGATTACTTCGTTTTAAATAAGCATAATAATAACTTAGCTACGAGACATTAATATAAAAAGGTTGAACATAACTTACAATGATTAAAAATAGCGTAGCGTTACACGGACAGAATTTCGACTTACACCCTTACAACATTCGCTAACATACCCTTATTATTAGAATTATAATTAAAATTAAAATTAAAATATAAATATATATATATATATATCGTATATATTGAGAGAGATAGAGAAAATAAGATATGAAATTTGATCAGAATTCGGTTTGCTTTATAGCCAGACTTGATTTTTGGGGCTCCGCGACTCGCGGCAAAATGCCCTTCAAACTCCGCGAGTCGCGGAGATATATTTACAGCTCACACCCTTGGAGTTTTCTCTGCCGACGGTTTTTAATATATATATATAATATATATATAATTAATATAATTAATTATATATTATATTATATTTATATACATAGTTAACTTGTAATTTTTAGTCCGTTGCGTCGAGCGTTAAGAGTTGACTCTGGTCCCGGTTCCGGATTTTCGAACGTCCTCGCGTACAATTTAATATCTTGTACTTTGCGTTTTGAATCTTGTACTCTTGTGATTTCGAGACGTTTCTTATCAATAATTGGAACCTTTTTGATTGTCTTTTGTACTTTTGAGCTTTTTGGTCGTTTGCGTCTTCAATTCGTCGAATCTGTCTTTTGTCTTCACCTTTTATTATTTAAACGAATATCACTTGTAAATAGAACAATTGCAACTAAAAGCTTGTCTTTCTTGAGGAATAATGCTATGAAATATATGTTCGTTTTTAGCATTATCAAATATTCCCACACTTGAGCGTTGCTTGTCCTCAAGCAATATCGTCTTGAAATACTAGAATCACTTCTTTATTCTTCACACTTTGTACATCAGTGATTTCTATACGGCGGTATAAACTATGGTAGTAACGATATGGTTTACAGTCCCACATGACTATAAAAATTTAGATCCATTAAGGAAATTGGATCTTTATGAAAACATTTGATCTTTTGAAAATTAAATCTAGTTTTTACCCTAGATAAGTTTTCCGGGATAACCCTTTACCGGTGTTTGCAAAATATTTTTGTGGGTTTGGTGGGTTACAGATTTGAAAATTTTAGCTCAAAACTTGCGGTTTTGTGTCACCCACTTGCTAACCTTGTATTTGGAAAGCAACACGTCCAGTTTACTTGTTCCGTATATTACCTTTCGGCAAACTACCGTCCGGTTGTAAAGGAAAGCGTTGAACAAGCAACTGTTTAAGGCAATGTCCCGTGACATGCTTTTGATTATGGTCTATAACGTGTCGGACGCAATTACTATCCTTGGTAGGAGCAATAGTAAAGCTCACCCTTATAATTTGTCGGTCTGGCACAAGGTCCTGTCTTTGACCATGCTATGCAACCACCGTTCTTACGGTTGACACCCGATTTAGTTCAGGTGACCTAATGAATTCCAGGTGAATTCCTAGGATTTTACGTTCAATCGTAATGAACGTATTGAAAATAGGGTTTTCAGAAAACAAATCGGTTTGTAATTTTGATCAAAATATTTTCTCGTTTAAGCTCGAGCTTAGATATCATTGAATTCCATGAGTTTGTAATTCTCAATCTTTAAGGTCAATCTCTAGGATTGAGTAATATCAGTCTTAAAAGCTGATTTTTAATCTTTAAGGAGATTATCCTTTCTGGGGATCTGATTCATTAGTCTTATCCAGCTAATTTGCATGGTGCCCCCCCATTGTACGAGATAAATCCTTCTCATGGTTAGGATAAATCTGACCACTTGGCGACCCTGTTTGATGCTGAGGTCCGTGGATTTCCTGCTGATTTTAGAGATGACTTTTCTAGATTTTTCGTCAACCTACAGCTGGTCTGGACGACAACTTCATGACCTAAATCAAGAAGCGCGTGTCTTTTTCGGAAGACTTTACTTCCTTTTAATGATGGAATTGATTCATCGTGTAGATCCATCTCTTCTTTTCTTTCATTGGGTAAAACAGTTTAGTTTAGTCCAAAGCAAAAGTATTTTCAGTTATTTGTTATAGATATATGTGACATATGTTTAAAATAACTTGGTAAATTTTCCCACACTTGGCTTTTTATTTTTCTTTTTATCGTCCTCTATTCCATTTTAAATGAATTTTAACATTTTAGTTTGTTTCTCAATTTATGTCCTTTCCGAGGTAACAATAATTTTGGTGTTAAAACCTAGTTTTATCGTTCATAAATATGTATAAACATGATTTGAATTCATTTAATTGAAAATTTTGAAAAATTTTACTAGAATTGGGTAGTCAGTATATAAGACCAGGGCTGTTCTTTATTATCAGAGAGCACTAGATTCTAATACAACTACTGCTTTACTAGTATTTTTAATGGTAACCAAGTGTATAAAGTAAAAAAATTTTAAAATCCGAAAGAATTTAACCCCTTCCCACACTTAAGATCTTGCAATGCCCTCATTTGCAAGAAATCAGTAACAATTTAAATTATTGAGGGTGATTTGTGTGAAAATGATTAAATTTTTACCAAAGTTTCCAAATATATTGGCGTTTGTTTGCTGAATGATAAATGGTGCACATCATTTGTTCATTCCGTCTTGTTGTTATTTCACATATATTTTGCATCTTGTCGTCAAAATTAGTTGCTTTTGCTGAACTTAATGCCAGTCTTTGAAAATGCGTTGTTTTACCCTGTTGTGTACATAAGATAAACTGCAAACATATATACATATTTTTGAAGTTTGGTATATTACCCCACATTCAAAAATTATTAAAATCTAAGAATAAAAGTTAGATAATTATAAAAATGATTACAATATTAACAAAAATATTAAATGTATCAATAATTACAAATTACAAAATAATAAAAAATAATAAGTAAACTAAGGATGATATTGGTACCAATAGGGGTTCCACGCATAACCATAAGTGCTATAGAATGCTTCGGCAGGGTCATACGTAGGATATGGTGGCTGCATCTCTATCGACCAAGGAGGGAACACGGGTTTCGGTGTAGGAATATAGTTTCTACCTATATGTTGGCAATGCGCTATGATCTGGTTCTGATGAACTTGCCAATCTTCAAATGCTCTCTGTCTAGCATTTTCGTATTCCTGAGAAGCTATAAACCTATGTATTTTTTGCATCTCATTCCCCCCTCCTACATTACCTTGTTCCTGGTTTCTCTCCACCTGTGGATGTCTACCATGGTATCGTACTGCAGCGTTATTTCGCCGCTTCAAAACTTTCGCACCATGGTATACATTTAAACCTATAGTGTCGCGGGTGAAATGTCCCGTTCTTATTGATTAAAAACGTTCCATATTAATTGATTTCGTTGCGAGGTTTTGACCTCTATATGAGACGTTTTTCAAAGACTGCATTCATTTTAAAACAAACCATAACCTTTATTTCATCAATAAAGGTTTAAAAAGCTTTACGTAGATTATCAAATAATGATAATCTAAAATATCCTGTTTACACACGACCATTACATAATGGTTTACAATACAAATATGTTACAACAAAATAAGTTTCTTGAATGCAGTTTTTACACAATATCATACAAGCATGGACTCCAAATCTCGTCCTTATTTAAGTATGCGACAGCGGAAGCTCTTAATAATCACCTGAGAATAAACATGCTTTAAACGTCAACAAAAATGTTGGTGAGTTATAGGTTTAACCTATATATATCAAATCATAATAATAGACCACAAGATTTCATATTTCAATACACATCCCATACATAGAGATAAAAATCATTCATATGGTGAACACCTGGTAACCGACAATAACAAGATGCATATATAAGAATATCCCCATCATTCCGGGACACCCTTCGGATATGATATAATTTCGAAGTACTAAAGCATCCGGTACTTTGGATGGGGTTTGTTAGGCCCAATAGATCTATCTTTAGGATTCGCGTCAATTAGGGTGTCTGTTCCCTAATTCTTAGATTACCAGACTTAATAAAAAGGGGCATATTCGATTTCGATAATTCAACCATAGAATGTAGTTTCACGTACTTGTGTCTATTTTGTAAATCATTTATAAAACCTGCATGTATTCTCATCCCAAAAATATTAGATTTTAAAAGTGGGACTATAACTCACTTTCACAGATTTTTACTTCGTCGAGAAGTAAGACTTGGCCACTGTTGATTCACGAACCTATAACAATATATACATATATATTAAAGTATGTTCAAAATATATTTACAACACTTTTAATATATTTTGATGTTTTAAGTTTATTAAGTCAGCTGTCCTCGTTAGTAACCTACAATTAGTTGTCCACAGTTAGATGTACAGAAATAAATCAATAAATATTATCTTGAATCAATCCACGACCCAGTGTATACGTATCTCAGTATTGATCACAACTCAAACTATATATATTTTGGAATCAACCTCAACCCTGTATAGCTAACTCCAACATTCACATATAGAGTGTCTATGGTTGTTCCGAAATATATATAGATGTGTCGACATGATAGGTCGAAACATTGTATACGTGTCTATGGTATCTCAAGATTACATAATATACAATACAAGTTGATTAAGTTATGGTTGGAATAGATTTGTTACCAATTTTCACGTAGCTAAAATGATAAAAATTATCCAATCTTGTTTTACCCATAACTTCTTCATTTTAAATCCGTTTTGAATGAATCAAATTGCTATGGTTTCATATTGAACTGTATTTTATGAATCTACACAGAAAAAGTATAGGTTTATAGTCGGAAAAATAAGTTACAAGTCGTTTTTGTAAAGGTAGTCATTTCAGTCGAAAGAACGACGTCTAGATGACCATTTTAGAAAACATACTTCCACTTTGAGTTTAACCATAATTTTTGGATATAGTTTCATGTTCATAATAAAAATCATTTTCTCAGAATAACAAGTTTTAAATCAAAGTTTATCATAGTTTTTAATTAACTAACCCAAAACAGCCCGCGGTGTTACTACGACGGCGTAAATCCGGTTTTACGGTGTTTTTCGTGTTTCCAGGTTTTAAATCATTAAGTTAGCATATCATATAGATATAGAACATGTGTTTAGTTAATTTTAAAAGTCAAGTTAGAAGGATTAACTTTTGTTTGCGAACAAGTTTAGAATTAACTAAACTATGTTCTAGTGATTACGAGTTTAAACCTTCGAATAAGATAGTTTTATATATATGAATCGAATGATGTTATGAACATCATTACTACCTCAAGTTTAGTAGGTAAACCTACTGGAAGTGACAAGAAATGATCTAGCTTCAAAGGATCTTGGATGGCTTGAAAGTTCTTGAAGTAGGATCATGACACAAAAACAAGTTCAAGTAAGATTTTTGCTCGAATTAAGATAGTTTATAGTTATAGAAATTGAATCAAAGTTTGAATATGAATATTACCTTGAATAAGAAAGATAACCTACTGTATATAACAAAGGTTTCTTGATCTTAGATGATTACTTGGAATGGATTAGAAAGCTTGGAAGTAAATTAGTAAACTTGAAGGGATTTTTGAAGTATTCTTGAAGTGTTCTTCCTATGATGATTATAGCTTGATTCTTGAAGTGATTTTTGATGAAGATGATGATTAACTACTGGAAAAATACGTTCATAATAGTGTGGGTTTGTTGAGAGAGAATTAGAAAGAGATTTGGAAGTGAAATGGAGTGAATGATGAGTGTTAATTGGTGAGTGGTGAGTGGGGTTAAAAGGAGTTCTAGTTAGTTGACTAGCTCATGGTAGAAGTTAAAATTGATTAGTCATACATGACATAATCAAGAGTGGAATCCCATGCTAGTTCCTATTGGTATATACCCATAGTAAGTACGTTTTGAAGCTGTGTATAATACGGGTAAGAATACGACTAGAATTCTTGATGAAAGAAAAGAATGGGAAAGTAACTGTAACCATTTTCGTTAAGTATGAGTGTTTCGATATATGTCTTGAAGTCTTCCAAAAGTATTTTAATACATCTAAATACACTACATGTATATACATTTTAACGGAGTCGTTAAGTCATCGTTAGTCGTTACATGTAAGTGTTGTTTTGAAACCTTTAAGTTAACGATCTCAATTAATGTTGTTAACCCATTGTTTATTATATCTAATGAGATGTTAAATTATTATATTATCATGATATTATGATATATTAATATATCTTAATATGATATATATACATTTAAATGTCGTTACAACGATAATCGTTACATATATGTCTCGTTTAAAAATCATTAAGTTAGTAGTCTTGTTTTTACATATGTAGTTCATTGTTAATATACTTAATGATATGTTTACTTATCATAATATCATGTTAACTATATATATAACCATATATATGTCATCATATAGTTTTTACAAGTTTTAACGTTCGTGAATCACCGGTCAACTTGGGTAGTCAATTGTCTATATGAAACCTATTTCAATTAATCAAGTCTTAACAAGTTTGATTGCTTAACATGTTGGAAACATTTAATCATGTAAATATCAATCTCAATTAATATATATAAACATGGAAAAGTTCGGGTCACTACAGTACCTACCCGTTAAATAAATTTCGTCCCGAAATTTTAAGCTGTTGAAGGTGTTGACGAATCTTCTGGAAATAGATGCGGGTATTTCTTCTTCATCTGATCTTCACGCTCCCAGGTGAACTCGGGTCCTCTACGAGCATTCCATCGAACCTTAACAATTGGTATCTTGTTTTGCTTAAGTCTTTTAACCTCACGATCCATTATTTCGACGGGTTCTTCGATGAATTGAAGTTTTTCGTTGATTTGGATTTCATTTAACGGAATAGTGAGATCTTCTTTAGCAAAACATTTCTTCAAATTCGAGACGTGGAAAGTGTTATGTACAGCCGCGAGTTGTTGAGGTAACTCTAGTCGGTAAGCTACTGGTCCGACACGATCAATAATCTTGAATGGTCCAATATACCTTGGATTTAATTTCCCTCGTTTACCAAATCGAACAACGCCTTTCCAAGGTGCAACTTTAAGCATGACCATCTCTCCAATTTCAAATTCTATATCTTTTCTTTTAATGTCAGCGTAGCTCTTTTGTCGACTTTGGGCAGTTCTCAACCGTTGTTGAATTTGGATGATCTTCTCGGTAGTTTCTTGTATAATCTCCGGACCCGTAATCTGTCTATCCCCCACTTCACTCCAACAAATCGGAGACCTGCACTTTCTACCATAAAGTGCTTCAAACGGCGCCATCTCAATGCTTGAATGGTAGCTGTTGTTGTAGGAAAATTCTGCTAACGGTAGATGTCGATCCCAACTGTTTCCGAAATCAATAACACATGCTCGTAGCATGTCTTCAAGCGTTTGTATCGTCCTTTCGCTCTGCCCATCGGTTTGTGGATGATAGGCAGTACTCATGTCTAGACGAGTTCCTAATGCTTGCTGTAATGTCTGCCAGAATCTTGAAATAAATCTGCCATCCCTATCAGAGATAATAGAGATTGGTATTCCATGTCTGGAGATGACTTCCTTCAAATACAGTCGTGCTAACTTCTCCATCTTGTCATCTTCTCTTATTGGCAGGAAGTGTGCTGATTTGGTGAGACGATCAACTATTACCCAAATAGTATCAAAACCACTTGCAGTCTTTGGCAATTTAGTGATGAAATCCATGGTAATGTTTTCCCATTTCCATTCCGGGATTTCGGGTTGTTGAAGTAGACCTGATGGTTTCTGATGCTCAGCTTTGACCTTAGAACACGTCAAACATTCTCCTACATATTTAGCAACATCGGCTTTCATACCCGGCCACCAAAAATGTTTCTTGAGATCCTTGTACATCTTCCCCGTTCCAGGATGTATTGAGTATCTGGTTTTATGAGCTTCTCTAAGTACCATTTCTCTCATATCTCCAAATTTTGGTACCCAAATCCTTTCAGCCCTATACCGGGTTCCGTCTTCCCGAATATTAAGATGCTTCTCCGATCCTTTGGGTATTTCATCCTTTAAATTTCCTTCTTTTAAAACTCCTTGTTGCGCCTCCTTTATTTGAGTAGTAAGGTTATTATGAATCATTATATTCATAGATTTTACTCGAATGGGTTCTCTGTCCTTCCTGCTCAAGGCATCGGCTACCACATTTGCCTTTCCCGGGTGGTAACGAATCTCAAAGTCGTAATCATTCAATAATTCAATCCACCTACGCTGCCTCATATTCAGTTGTTTCTGATTAAATATGTGTTGAAGACTTTTGTGGTCGGTATATATAATACTTTTGACCCCATATAAGTAGTGCCTCCAAGTCTTTAATGCAAAAACAACCGCACCTAATTCCAAATCATGCGTCGTATAATTTTGTTCGTGAATCTTCAATTGTCTAGACGCATAAGCAATCACCTTCGTTCGTTGCATTAATACACAACCGAGACCTTGCTTTGATGCGTCACAATAAATCACAAAATCATCATTCCCTTCAGGCAATGACAATATAGGTGCCGTAGTTAGCTTTTTCTTCAATAACTGAAACGCTTTCTCTTGTTCATCATTCCATTCAAATTTCTTCCCTTTATGCGTTAATGCAGTCAAGGGTTTTGCTATTCTGGAAAAGTCTTGGATGAACCTTCTGTAGTAACCAGCTAGTCCTAAAAACTGGCGTACGTATTTCGGAGTTTTCGGTGTTTCCCACTTTTCAACAGTTTCTATCTTTGCTGGATCCACCTTAATACCTTCTTTGTTCACTATGTGACCGAGGAATTGAACTTCTTCCAACCAAAATGCACACTTTGAAAACTTAGCGTACAATTCTTCCTTCCTCAATACTTCTAACACCTTTCTCAAATGTTCACCGTGTTCTTGGTCATTCTTTGAGTAAATAAGTATGTCATCAATGAAAACGATGACAAACTTGTCAAGGTATGGTCCACACACTCGGTTCATAAGGTCCATGAACACAGCTGGTGCATTAGTTAAACCAAACGGCATGACCATAAACTCGTAATGACCGTAACGTGTTCTGAAAGCAGTCTTTGGAATATCATCTTCTTTCACCCGCATTTGATGATACCCGGAACGTAAGTCAATCTTTGAATAAACAGACGAGCCTTGTAGTTGATCAAATAAGTCGTCGATTCTCGGTAGTGGGTAGCGGTTCTTGATGGTAAGTTTGTTCAACTCTCGGTAGTCGATACACAACCTGAATGTACCATCTTTCTTCTTGACAAACAAAACAGGAGCTCCCCACGGTGATGTGCTTGGTCGAATGAAACCACGCTCTAAAAGTTCTTGTAATTGGCTTTGCAGTTCTTTCATCTCGCTGGGTGCAAGTCTGTAAGGAGCACGAGCTATTGGTGCAGCTCCTGGTACAAGATCTATTTGAAATTCAACTGATCGATGTGGGGGTAATCCCGGTAATTCTTTCGGAAATACATCTGGAAATTCTTTTGCAATGGGAACATCATTGATGCTCTTTTCTTCAGTTTGTACTTTCTCGACGTGTGCTAGAACAGCATAGCAACCTTTTCTTATTAGTTTTTGTGCCTTCAAATTACTAATAAGATGTAGCTTCGTGTTGCCCTTTTCTCCGTACACCATTAAGGGTTTTCCTTTTTCTCGTATAATGCGAATTGCATTTTTGTAACAGACGATCTCTGCTTTCACTTCTTTCAACCAGTCCATACCGATTATCACATCAAAACTCCCTAACTCTACTGGTATCAAATCAATCTTAAATGTTTCGCTAACCAGTTTAATTTCTCGATTTCGACATATATTATCTGCTGAAATTAATTTACCATTTGCTAATTCGAGTAAAAATTTACTATCCAAAGGCGTCAATGGACAACTTAATTTAGCACAAAAATCTCTACTCATATAGCTTCTATCCGCACCCGAATCAAATAAAACGTAAGCAGATTTATTGTCAATAAGAAACGTACCCGTAACAAGCTCCGGGTCTTCCTGTGCCTCTGCCGCATTAATATTGAAAACTCTTCCACGACCTTGTCCATTCGTGTTCTCCTGGTTCGGGCAATTTCTAATAATGTGGCCCGGTTTTCCACATTTATAACAAACTACATTGGCATAACTTGCTCCGACACTACTTGCTCCGCCATTACTCGTTCCGACACCATTTGTTCCTTTCGTTCTATTAACCCCTGGTCCGTAGACCTCACACTTCGCCGCGCTATGACCATTTCTTTTACACTTGTTGCAAAATTTGGTGCAGAACCCCGAGTGATTCTTTTCACACCTTTGGCATAGCTGCTTCTGATTGTTGTTGTTGTTGCGGTTATTATTGTTGTTAGGATGATTGTTGTAGTTGCTGTTGTTGTTGTTGTTGTTGTTGTTGTTGTTGGGCCGTTTGTTGTAGTTGCGATTGTTGGGATAATTGTTGCGATTATTGTTGTAATTGCTGTTGTTGCTGTATTGGCGATTCTTATCACCGTTTTCCTCCCACTTTCTTTTGACTTGCTTCACATTGGCCTCTTCAGCAGTCTGTTCTTTAATTCTTTCTTCAATCTGGTTCACTAGTTTGTGAGCCATTCTACATGCCTGTTGTATGGAGGCGGGCTCGTGTGAACTTATATCTTCTTGGATTCTTTCCGGTAATCCTTTCACAAACGCGTCGATCTTCTCTTCCTCATCTTCGAACGCTCCCGGACACAATAGGCACAATTCTGTGAATCGTCTTTCGTACGTGGTAATATCAAATCCTTGGGTTCGTAACCCTCTAAGTTCTGTCTTGAGCTTATTGACCTCGGTTCTGGGACGGTACTTCTCGTTCATCAAGTGCTTGAATGCTGACCACGGTAGTGCGTACGCATCATCTTGTCCCACTTGCTCTAGATAGGTATTCCACCATGTTAACGCAGAACCTGTGAAGGTATGCGTAGCGTACTTCACTTTGTCCTCTTCAGTACACTTACTTATGGCAAACACCGATTCAACCTTCTCGGTCCACCGTTTCAATCCGATCGGTCCTTCGGTTCCATCAAATTCCAAAGGTTTGCAGGCAGTGAATTCTTTGTAGGTGCATCCTACACGATTTCCTGTACTGCCAGATCCAAGGTTATTGTTGGTATATAGCGCAGCCTGTACTGCGGCTATGTTTGAAGCTAGAAAAGTACGGAATTCCTCTTCATTCATATTCACGGTGTGTCGAGTAGTCGGTGCCATTTCCTTCAAAATAGTCAAATGGAACAAGTTAATCATACAGAATATTAAGAGTAGTTAATAGTATTTCGTAGCATAATATGAACTCATTTATAAAAGCTTTTTCTTCATATTAGCGTTTTATAAGTTTAAATTCGGGTAGTACCTACCCGTTAAGTTCATACTTAGTAGCTAATATACAATTCAACTACTACAATTCTATATGAAAAACTGATTATAATAATATTTCGCGTTCAAACTTTTATACAATATTTTACAAACTTACAATACCGCTTATTTTACATAAAGCATGAAATATAGCACACAATAACTTTGATACAAGATAGTTGTGAAGATAATTCTAGCTAGTACACAAGTCGTTCAGCAAAGGCAATAAAGACACGTAATTCATACGTCCAGAAACAAGTCATGCATTCTGGTTTTACTAGGACTACTTCCCATCCTTGGTCTTGTGGAACATAACCGTTATGGCCGTTGATAAGACAGCGTGTTGTAACGTCGTCAAAGGGACGAGGGTTACGTAATGACCAACAGTCTCGTAATAACCTAAAAACCTCATTTCTTACCCCAATTACCGACTCCGTCACTTGAGGGAACGTTTTGTTTAATAGTTGTAGCCCGATGTTCTTGTTCTCACTTTGGTGAGAAGCGAACATTACTAACCCGTAAGCATAACATGCTTCTTTATGTTGCATGTTAGCCGCTTTTTCTAAATCACGAAGTCCTATATTTGGATATACTGAGTCAAAATAATTTCTTAACCCGTTGCGTAAAATAGCATTTGGGTTCCCCGCAATATATGCGTCAAAGTAAACACATCGTAACTTATGGATTTCCCAATGTGATATCCCCCATCTTCCGAACGAAAGCCTTTTATAAACCAAATCATTCTTGGAACGTTCTTCGAATGTCTTACAAACTGATCTCGCCTTAACTAGTTGTGCCGAGGAATTCTGACCGACTCTAGACAAGATTTCATCAATCATGTCTCCGGGTAGGTCTCTTAAAATATTGGGTTGTCTATCCATTTTGTGTTTTTATACTGTAAAATAGACAAAAGTTAGATTCATAAAAAAAAATACTAGTTAATACAAGCAATTTTTACATATATCATAAAGCATAAGCACACTATATTACATATATTACACCACACGAATACAACTATCTTATTCCGACTCGCTTGTTTCTTCTTCTTCGGTTTTGGTTCGTTTTGCCAAGTTTCTAGGGATATATGATGTTCCCCTAATACGAGCCGTAATTTTCCACATTGGTTTAGAAAAACCTGGTGGTTTAGAGGTTCCCGGGTCATTGTTACAACTTAAGGACTTCGGAGGTTGACGATACATATAAAGTTCATCGGGGTTGGAATTAGATTTCTCTATTTTTATGCCCTTTCCCTTATTATTTTCTTTTGCCTTTTTAAATTCAGTTGGGGTAATTTCTATAACATCATCGGAATTCTCGTCGGAATCCGATTCATCGGAGAATTGGTAATCCTCCCAATATTTTGCTTCCTTGGCGGAAACACCATTGACCATAATTAACCTTGGTCGGTTGGTTGAGGATTCTCTTTTACTTAACCGTTTTATTATTTCCCCCACCGGTTCCGATTCTTCTTCCAGTTCCGATTCTTCTTCCGGTTCTGATTCTTCTTCCGGTTCCGACTCTTCTTCCGGTTCCTCTTCGGGAACTTGTGAATCAGTCCACGAATCATTCCAATTTACATTTGACTCTTCATTATTATTAGGTGAGTCAATGGGACTTGTTCTAGAGGTAGACATCTATCACATAATATCAAACACGTTAAGAGATTAATATATCACATAATATTCATATGTTAAAAATATATAGTTTCCAACAAAAATGTTAAGCAATCATTTTTAAAGAAAACACGGTCGAAGTCCAGAATCACTAATGCATCCTAACAAACTCGATAAGGCACACTAATGCAAATTTTCTGGTTCTCTAAGACCAACGCTCTGATACCAACTGAAATGTCCCGTTCTTATTGATTAAAAACGTTCCATATTAATTGATTTCGTTGCGAGGTTTTGACCTCTATATGAGACGTTTTTCAAAGACTGCATTCATTTTAAAACAAACCATAACCTTTATTTCATCAATAAAGGTTTAAAAAGCTTTACGTAGATTATCAAATAATGATAATCTAAAATATCCTGTTTACACACGACCATTACATAATGGTTTACAATACAAATATGTTACAACAAAATAAGTTTCTTGAATGCAGTTTTTACACAATATCATACAAGCATGGACTCCAAATCTCGTCCTTATTTAAGTATGCGACAGCGGAAGCTCTTAATAATCACCTGAGAATAAACATGCTTTAAACGTCAACAAAAATGTTGGTGAGTTATAGGTTTAACCTATATATATCAAATCATAATAATAGACCACAAGATTTCATATTTCAATACACATCCCATACATAGAGATAAAAATCATTCATATGGTGAACACCTGGTAACCGACAATAACAAGATGCATATATAAGAATATCCCCATCATTCCGGGACACCCTTCGGATATGATATAATTTCGAAGTACTAAAGCATCCGGTACTTTGGATGGGGTTTGTTTGGCCCAATAGATCTATCTTTAGGATTCGCGTCAATTAGGGTGTCTGTTCCCTAATTCTTAGATTACCAGACTTAATAAAAAGGGGCATATTCGATTTCGATAATTCAACCATAGAATGTAGTTTCACGTACTTGTGTCTATTTTGTAAATCATTTATAAAACCTGCATGTATTCTCATCCCAAAAATATTAGATTTTAAAAGTGGGACTATAACTCACTTTCACAGATTTTTACTTCGTCGAGAAGTAAGACTTGGCCACTGTTGATTCACGAACCTATAACAATATATACATATATATTAAAGTATGTTCAAAATATATTTACAACACTTTTAATATATTTTGATGTTTTAAGTTTATTAAGTCAGCTGTCCTCGTTAGTAACCTACAACTAGTTGTCCACAGTTAGATGTACAGAAATAAATCAATAAATATTATCTTGAATCAATCCACGACCCAGTGTATACGTATCTCAGTATTGATCACAACTCAAACTATATATATTTTGGAATCAACCTCAACCCTGTATAGCTAACTCCAACATTCACATATAGAGTGTCTATGGTTGTTCCGAAATATATATAGATGTGTCGACATGATAGGTCGAAACATTGTATACGTGTCTATGGTATCTCAAGATTACATAATATACAATACAAGTTGATTAAGTTATGGTTGGAATAGATTTGTTACCAATTTTCACGTAGCTAAAATGATAAAAATTATCCAATCTTGTTTTACCCATAACTTCTTCATTTTAAATCCGTTTTGAATGAATCAAATTGCTATGGTTTCATATTGAACTGTATTTTATGAATCTACACAGAAAAAGTATAGGTTTATAGTCGGAAAAATAAGTTACAAGTCGTTTTTGTAAAGGTAGTCATTTCAGTCGAAAGAACGACGTCTAGATGACCATTTTAGAAAACATACTTCCACTTTGAGTTTAACCATAATTTTTGGATATAGTTTCATGTTCATAATAAAAATCATTTTCTCAGAATAACAAGTTTTAAATCAAAGTTTATCATAGTTTTTAATTAACTAACCCAAAACAGCCCGCGGTGTTACTACGACGGCGTAAATCCGGTTTTACGGTGTTTTTCGTGTTTCCAGGTTTTAAATCATTAAGTTAGCATATCATATAGATATAGAACATGTGTTTAGTTAATTTTAAAAGTCAAGTTAGAAGGATTAACTTTTGTTTGCGAACAAGTTTAGAATTAACTAAACTATGTTCTAGTGATTACGAGTTTAAACCTTCGAATAAGATAGTTTTATATATATGAATCGAATGATGTTATGAACATCATTACTACCTCAAGTTTAGTAGGTAAACCTACTGGAAGTGACAAGAAATGATCTAGCTTCAAAGGATCTTGGATGGCTTGAAAGTTCTTGAAGTAGGATCATGACACAAAAACAAGTTCAAGTAAGATTTTTGCTCGAATTAAGATAGTTTATAGTTATAGAAATTGAATCAAAGTTTGAATATGAATATTACCTTGAATAAGAAAGATAACCTACTGTATATAACAAAGGTTTCTTGATCTTAGATGATTACTTGGAATGGATTAGAAAGCTTGGAAGTAAATTAGTAAACTTGAAGGGATTTTTGAAGTATTCTTGAAGTGTTCTTCCTATGATGATTATAGCTTGATTCTTGAAGTGATTTTTGATGAAGATGATGATTAACTACTGGAAAAATACGTTCATAATAGTGTGGGTGTGTTGAGAGAGAATTAGAAAGAGATTTGGAAGTGAAATGGAGTGAATGATGAGTGTTAATTGGTGAGTGGTGAGTGGGGTTAAAAGGAGTTCTAGTTAGTTGACTAGCTCATGGTAGAAGTTAAAATTGATTAGTCATACATGACATAATCAAGAGTGGAATCCCATGCTAGTTCCTATTGGTATATACCCATAGTAAGTACGTTTTGAAGCTGTGTATAATACGGGTAAGAATACGACTAGAATTCTTGATGAAAGAAAAGAATGGGAAAGTAACTGTAACCATTTTCGTTAAGTATGAGTGTTTCGATATATGTCTTGAAGTCTTCCAAAAGTATTTTAATACATCTAAATACACTACATGTATATACATTTTAACGGAGTCGTTAAGTCATCGTTAGTCGTTACATGTAAGTGTTGTTTTGAAACCTTTAAGTTAACGATCTCAATTAATGTTGTTAACCCATTGTTTATTATATCTAATGAGATGTTAAATTATTATATTATCATGATATTATGATATATTAATATATCTTAATATGATATATATACATTTAAATGTCGTTACAACGATAATCGTTACATATATGTCTCGTTTAAAAATCATTAAGTTAGTAGTCTTGTTTTTACATATGTAGTTCATTGTTAATATACTTAATGATATGTTTACTTATCATAATATCATGTTAACTATATATATAACCGTATATATGTCATCATATAGTTTTTACAAGTTTTAACGTTCGTGAATCACCGGTCAACTTGGGTAGTCAATTGTCTATATGAAACCTATTTCAATTAATCAAGTCTTAACAAGTTTGATTGCTTAACATGTTGGAAACATTTAATCATGTAAATATCAATCTCAATTAATATATATAAACATGGAAAAGTTCGGGTCACTACAGCGGGGTTCCGGCTCTTCTACTAATAATCCCCCCCGACTTATATCCACACCGAGATATTCACCAATCAAAGTAATAAAAATACCACCTCCTATTATGCTATGTGGACGCATCCCCCGAACCATAGCTGATAAATAATAACCCACACAATATGGTATACTTACAGCGCTCTGTGGGTCTCGAATACACATATGGTAAAACAAATCTTGTTCATTTACCTTTTCTTTGTTTTTACCCCTTTGTGTAATCGAATTAGCTAAAAACCTATGTATTACTCTTAATTCGGCTCTATCTATATCCAAATAAGAGTAGTTTCCCCCTTTGAAACGGTGATGGCTTGTCATTTGACTCCACACACCGTGTGTATCAAAATTCTCATCTATCTTTCTACCGTTTAGTATCAATCCTCTACAATCGGCAGACGCTAATTCCTCAGGCGTATATATACGTAAAGCCTGAGCCATGTCCAGTAAAGACATGTGGCGCATCGAACCGCCTAACAAAAATCTAATAAAAGAACGATCGGTTAAACTAGCTACCCGATCATTCAACTCTATACTACATAACAACTCTTCACACCATACTTTATATACAGGTCTGCGTATGGTGAATAAACATATCCAGTCATTAAAAGAAGAATTACCATACCTCTGTACCAGTAATTCCCTAATTGGCCCGGCCAATTCTACAGCTTCCAAGGGTCCCCATTCTATGACCCTCGGTACCTCAACAACCTTGGAATGAAGAGTATGCAAACCCCGTTGATATTTTGGATAATCTATCCAAAGTCTGTCAAATCTCAGGTTCGGGTGCAACTGTTCCAAGTGCATATCTGAAAAGGTCATGACTGGATGAGGTACATCCTGCTTGTAGTAGTTATCTACCTCCTGTTGTTCCAAATTCTCAGCAGGAGCATGGCGGGCTTGGGATGAAGATTCACCCCTTTCATTCTGCAAAACACATCAAACACAAATTTTGTGCATCCAAATATGCATTAGTGTCAGCAAAATCATCAATCAAAATAATTACAATGACATTATCAATTTATATCAAACTTAAGCTTATTTTCACATTTTTATCAAATCTACACTTTTTCAAATAAGCATATACGAAAATTTTCGCCAAGTTCATAAGCATTCAACTCAAATAACATGTCAAAATAATCATTACTAGCAAATAAACAAGTCTCAAATGGCATTATCTTTCAAAAATCAAGTTCATGAATTTTGGACTTGAAAAAGTCCACTTTAATTCTCAAAATCATGTTTAGGCTCAAAGTTTGGATCATTTAACTACCTAGACATGTTATACTACTCAATTTAGCAACAATTCATGACAAAAATCGGCCATAACCTGTTTATATCAAAAAGCCCCAAATTGCTCAAGAACACAAACCCTAGATTATTCAAAATTTGAAGTTTAAGGCTTCTAATCATGTTAAACAGCATCAATCTAGGTTATACAAGCATAATACATAAACAATTTAAGTCTAATTACACTAAAAAGCATCAAAATCAAATTGGGGAAAAATTAGCTCAAGAACACCTAATTTCGAATTAAATGGTGTTTAGGTGTAGAAATTTACCGTTTTTCTTGAGTAGTTCTTAGATATCATCCTTCTTAACATGATTTTAGCAAAAAATTTGGTGATTAACGGTTAAAAATTGGGATTTTTGGGGGTGATTTTCGGGTTTTTTTCGGGTTCTTTTTCGCAGTATTTTTCTGTGTTTTTGTTTGTGGGAGTGAACTGATCGTTTGCAGCTCTTATTTTTTTTTCTGTAATCCGGTCTCTCCGCGAGTCGCGGAGTTTACCCTTTTTTTTTTTCTTTTTTTTTTTTTTTTTTTTTTTATAAACTTTAACTTATAAAACAATTAAGAAATTAATTTTAAAATTTTGTTTCCCTTGTTATTTAGGACGAGGTCGTTTCGGATTGATGTCCTAGTCCGTCCTTCGACAAAATTTTAAAATTTGTCTTTTTGTAGCGATTGTTTTAAAAGCTAAGATTTTTGGGTTTTTTAATGTTTTTGGCATACTTTAAATCAATAAGATTAAAAATAATGATAATAAAAGTTCTCGTCCCTTCCTTGGGTAAAGCAATTTCGGTTCAAAGACCTAGTCTTCAACTTACGACGAATTTTTAAAAATCATATTTTTAACTTAATGAGATAAAGTAAATTTTTGTTTTTAAATTCACACAACATAAATATAAAATTCAAAATTAAAAATTAAAAATTCACACCAAACTTAAAATTTGAAATGCATAAAATTAAAATTTCATTTTTTTTAAAAATTAAAAATTCAGACCAAACTTAATTTAAAAATTCATAAATTCATATCAAACTTATATTAATTTTTCAAATATTTATAATTTTAAATATATTGTTTTTACAAAGTTTACAATATTAATTTAAGATTTAAATATTAAGATTAAAAACATAATAAAATTAAAAATCTTTTTGTCTTTTTATCCCACTTTAATCAATCAAATATTATCAAAAATATGCGCCCCTCTTTTCGGTAAAGTAATTTCGGTTCCAAGACCTAATTTAACTCATGACGAATTTTTGAAATATTTTGGGTTGATTGATTAAAGATATTTATACCTTAAGAATAAACGTTAAATTTCGCAGTGATGTAATAAATTGTTGAATGATATCAATAATTTCGGTCGCCAAACCTAATTTTATTTAATATCAATTTAATACTTTTTAGCGAACAAATTAGCGTTTATTATCAAAAGGTTAAAAATAAAAATAAAAATAAAAACTGTACAGACATACCTGTGAAATAGATTTCTTAGTTATATGATCTATTATATTCATAAGATAGTCGGTTTAATTGGTTTTCCATGGCTGCATAGGCGTAACCTCGAGCATTCATTGTCTTTTCTTCTAAACATATGAACGGTCCGTCTCTGCATAAAGTAACAAATTCGGTATTTGAATAGGTTTGATTATTTGAACATTTACCTCCATGTGACCATTTTCCGCATTTGTGACATCGTTCTAGGTGTCGTGCTCTTCTTTTCGCTGCGGATTTTGATTTTCCTTTACCAAATTGTAACTTATTATCTTCGCATCTGGATCCTTTTCTAACTCCGTCCATTCTTTCTCTGATTACTGATACTAAATCACTCGGTAGTATGTCATTATTTCTTTTAGTGATCAAAGCGTGTAGCATTAGACCATGGTTTAATTCACAGGCAGTCTTCATTTTGTAAAAACCTAAAAAAAATAAAAATTCAGAATGGGGGGAGAAGACTAGTTCTTTAGGGTCTGCTAGGAAAAGACCATACGTGTTCCATTTTCGAGAACTACACGAAAACAGACAATCTAACTCTAACAGAAATACATATTATCCTTTAAAGACTTGATTCTCCCCACACTTAGTTAGCTGTGGTGTCGAAATTGTGATTAACTTCGTTGTCGACTTCCACCGGACCATGTATGTAATGTTTAATTCTGTGACCATTAACTTTAAATTCAATCCCATTTGAATTTATTAATTCTATCGTTCCGTATGGGAAAACTCTTTTGACTATGAATGGTCCAGACCATCTTGATTTCAATTTTCCAGGAAATAGCTTGAATCGTGAATTGAAAAGAAGAACTCTGTCTCCTTCTTTAAATTCTTTTGAACTTCTGATTCTTTTATCATGCCATTTCTTCGTTCTTTCTTTATAGATTAACGAATTTTCGTATGCTCCATGTCTTAATTCTTCTAATTCATTTAGTTGACTTAATCGTAGACGTCCGGCTTCATGTAAATCAAGATTACATGTCTTCAAAGCCCAAAATGCTTTGTGTTCAATTTCTACTGGAAGATGACATGCTTTTCCATACACAAGTCTAAAAGGTGTGGTTCCAATTGGAGTTTTGTAGGCTGTTCTAAAAGCCCAGAGTGCATCCTCCAATTTAATGGACTATTCCTTCGGATTTGATCCTACGGTTTTCTCTAGAATACGTTTTAAAGCTCGGTTGGTATTTTCAACTTGTCCACTTGTTTGTGGATGATATGCGGTGGAGATTTTATGAGTTACTCCATATCTTTTAAGAACTTTCTCAAGTTGATTATTACAGAAATGAGTACCCCGATCACTTATTAAAGCTTTCGGTGTTCCAAACCTTGCAAAAAGACGTTTTAAAAAGTTGACTACAACTCGTGCATCGTTAGTTGGGAGAGCTTGTGCTTCCGCCCATTTAGATACATAATCAATGGCTACGAGTATATATAGATTATTATGAGATTTTGGAAATGGACCCATAAAGTCAATACCCCAAATGTCAAATACTTCACATACTTGGATGACATTTTGTGGCATTTCATCACGTTGACTTATTTTTCCGGCCCTTTGACATGCATCACAGGATTTGCAAAGAAGGTGTGCGTCTTTGTAAATTGTAGGCCAATAGAATCCAGCTTCATAAACTTTTCTTGCTGTTAGTTGAGGCCCATAATGCCCTCCTGTTGGTCCTGTGTGACAATGGTTTAAAATTTTACTAGCTTCATCTCCAAATACACATCGGCGTATTATTCCATCGGGACAACTTTTAAACAGATGTGGATCTTCCCAGAAATAGTGTTTTATATCACTGAAGAATTTCTTTCGTCTTTGGTACGATAATCCTTTTTCAAGGAATCCACAAACTAAGTAGTTTGCATAGTCTGCAAACCATGGGATTTCTTTATAATCTATCTTCAATAGATATTCATCAGGAAAGTTGTCTTGTATGGCCGATTCATTTAGAACTTCTAATTCGGGATTTTCAAGACGAGAAAGATGATCAGCGGCGAGATTTTCTTCTCCCTTTTTATCTCGGATTTCAATATCAAATTCTTGTAAGAGTAAGATCCAACGAATTAATCGTGGTTTAGCATCTTGTTTTGAAAATAGGTATCTAAGAGCAGAATGGTCGGTATAGACCACCGTTTTTGCTAGAACGAGATATGATCGAAATTTGTCAAAAGCAAAGACAATAGCAAGGAGTTCTTTTTCAGTAGTTGTATAGTTTGTTTGTGCTCCTTGTAACGTCTTACTAGCATAATATATAGGTTGAAATCGTTTTTCAATCCTTTGTCCTAAAACGGCTCCCATTGCAAAATCACTTGCATCGCACATTAGTTCAAATGGTAGATTCCAATTTGGTGTTATCATGATCGGTGCATTAGTGAGTTTTTCTTTAAGAATATTAAAAGATTTGATACACTCATCTGAAAAGATGAATGGCGCATCCTTTTCTAGGAGTTTATTCATAGGAGTGGCAATTTTAGAAAAATCTTTTATGAAACGTCGGTAAAAACCGGCATGCCCTAGAAAACTCCTAACTCCTTTAACATTGGTGGGATGTGGAAGTTTAGCAATTACATCTACTTTAGCTCTATCCACTTCAATTCCTTCTTTTGAAATTTTATGTCCAAGAACGATGCCTTCTTTAACCATGAAATGGCATTTCTCCCAATTAAGTACTAGATTTGATTTTTCGCATCTAATTAGCATTCGTTCCAGATTAACTAGACATGATTTAAATGTATCACCGAAGACTGAAAAGTCATCCATGAATACTTCCATGCATTCTTCTATCATGTCATGAAAAATCGCCATCATACACCTTTGAAAGGTTGCAGGGGCGTTACAAAGTCCAAATGGCATGCGTTTGTAAGCAAAAGTACCATAAGGGCACGTGAATGTGGTTTTCTCTTGATCTTCGGGTGCTATTGGAATTTGAAAATATCCGGAAAATCCATCTAGAAAACAATAGTAACTATTTCCGGCTAATCTTTCCAACATTTGATCTATGAAAGGTAAGGGAAAGTGATCTTTTCTGGTGGCGTAATTTAATTTTCTATAATCAATACATACACGCCATCCTGTTACAGTCCTAGTAGGAATAAGCTCATTTTTCTCATTTGTGATGACAGTCATGCCACCCTTCTTAGGCACGCATTGAACTGGGCTTACCCATGGACTATCAGAGATTGGATATATCAAACCTGCATCTAGCAGTTTAATAATCTCTTTCTTAACTACATCTTGCATATTAGGATTTAGTCTTCGTTGGCGTTGCACATACGTTTTATGACCTTCTTCCATAAGGATTTTATGTGTGCAATACGAAGGACTTATTCCTTTAATATCATGAATCTTCCATGCAATGGCTGGTTTATGAGCTTTCAACACAGAAATGAGTTGTGATTTCTCATTTTCAGTAAGAGAAGACGATATTATTACAGGTAATTCAGATTCACCATGTAAATAAGCGTATTCCAAATGGTTTGGAAGTGGCTTTAACTCTAATTTCGGAGGTTCTTCTATCGATGATTTATATCGATATCTGTCTTCTTCTTTTAGCATTTGAATTTCTTCTGTTGTTGGTTCATATCCATTAGCTATAAGTGTAGCTAACATTTCAGCTTCATCAATTGGTTCATTACCTTCTCCTAAAGAACATTCTCCTGTTCCTTGTAATTCTGGAAATTCTTCTAATAATTCTGCATGTGCATCTATAGTTTTAATATAATAACATGTATCATCTGCAGATTGTGGTTGTTGCATTGCTCTATCAACTGAAAAGGTAACACTCTCATCCTCTATACTTAGGGTCAGTTTCTTACCGAACACGTCTATCATTGCTTTAGCCGTGTTTAAGAATGGTCTTCCTAATATGAGAGGAACTTGAGAATCTTCTTCCATGTCCAAAACAACAAAATCTACTGGAAATACTAAAGTACCAACTTTAACTAGCATGTTCTCCATTATCCCTCTAGGATATTTTATTGATCTATCGGCTAGTTGTATGCTTATTCTGGTTGGTTTCAATTCTCCAAGGTCTAGTTTAGCGTATAGTGAATACGGCATTAGATTTATACTAGCACCTAAATCTGCTAATGCTTCTATTGAACTAAGACTACCCAGAAAACATGGAATTGTGAAACTTCCTGGATCAGATAGTTTTTCTGGTATCTTATTCAACAGCACTGCTGAACAATTTGCATTCATAGTGACAGCCGAAAGTTCTTCCATTTTCTTTCTATTCGTGATTAGATCTTTCAAGAATTTAGCATATCTAGGCATTCCTGAAATTACATCAATGAAAGGAAGATTTACATTTATCTGTTTAAACATATCCAAGAATTTGGATTGCTCGGCTTCAAGTTTTTCTTTCTTCATTTTACTCGGATAAGGAAGTGGTGGTTGGTATGGTTTAACATAAGGTTTATCCTTAACTGTGTTATCTTCATTAACCTTTTCAACTACCGGTTCTTTTTCCTTATCTTGATCAGGTTGTGGTTCTTGTGGAGTAGGAATAGTTTCATCAGAAGTTACAGGTATTTCAGGTGATTTAAGTGTTATACCACTTCTTGTGGTAATAGCTTTAGCTGTTTCATTCCGGGGGTTAGCGTTTGTATCGCTTGGTAAACTTCCCGGTTTTCTTTCACCTATTAACCTTGCTAGGTTACTTACTTCTTGTTCCAGATTTTGAATAGAAGCTTGTTGATTTCTAAATGCTTGAGCATTTTGTTCATTAGTTTGTTTTTGAGATGTGAAAAACTGCGTTTGAGTTTCAACTAGCTTCGTCATCATATCTTCTAAATTCGGCTTTTTATCATCGGTTTGTTGTGGTGGTTTGTTTTGGAAATTAGGTCTTTGCTGATTGTAAGTATTATTGGATACTTGTTGATTGCTAGGACCTTGTTGGTTGTTGTATGGAATATTTCGGTTATAATTCTGGTTTTGATTGTAAATCGGTCTTGGCGGTTGATAATTATTCTGATAATTATTTCCAGGCCTTTGGTTTATGTATGAAATATTCTCTCTTTGTTCCATTGTTAATTCAATACTGAGACAATCTTTTGTCAAATGTGGTCCTCCACACTGCTCACAACTAATTCGTATTGAGTGAATATCCTTAGTCATCTTTTCCATTCGTCTCTCGAAAGCATCTATCTTTGCTGAAATGGAATCTAAGTCATGGCTAGAATCGGCTCTAGCTGCTTTAGATGATCTAATGATATCTTTTTCTTGGTGCCACTCATGTGAGTGGGAAGCAGTGTTATCAATAATTTTGTAAGCATCAGTTTCGGTTTTCTTCATAATAGAACCACCAGCTGCTATATCTATGTCTTTCCTTGTAGTGATGTCGCATCCTTGGTAGAATATTTGTACTATTTGACAGGTGTCTAAACCATGTTGCGGACATCCTCTTAACAACTTTCCATATCTTGTCCACGCCTCATATAGAGTTTCATTTGGTTTCTGTGTGAACGTAACAATTTCTGCTTGAAGTCTTACGGCTTTAGATGCAGGAAAGAATTGTTTAAGAAATTTGTCAATTAAAACGTCCCATGTATCAATCGCCCCTTCAGGTAACGATTCCAACCAATCTTTGGCTTCTCCCTTTAAAGTCCAGGGAAATAACATGAGATATATCTGTTCATCCTCCACTTCTCGTATTTTAAATAGTGTGCAGATCCTATTAAAGGTACGTAGATGTTCATTCGGATCTTCCTTCGGCGCACCACTAAATTGGCATTGATTAGTCACCATGTGTAGAATTTGTCCTTTGATTTCATAATCTGGCGCATTAATGTCTGGATGAGTAATTGCGTGACCTTGGCCAGTGCGTTTAGCTCTCATTCGGTCTTCCATACTTAAAGGTTCCAGATTCTCCATAATTGAATTTGTCGAATCGGTATCACTAGATGCTTCAGATTTAATGGTTCGTTCCTCAACAATCTCTGTTTGAATGATTGGTGGTTCCGGAGGAAAGTTTAATGGTTCAGGATCTATGAACCGTTCCTGAATATTCTCTGGATTCTCAATTGTGAGGTTGGGTTCAAAAAATGGATTATCGGAAATTTGAACTGAAGTACTTGGTCTACTGGATGACGATTCTAAAGAAAAATCAACGGCGGTTATATTTGTTAAACGATGTCTTGATCGAGTTACAGGTGGTGAACGTACAAAAGGTGATGAACGTCTTGCTCGGTGCATTCACAGAATATCCTATTAGTTTTAAAAAGGAAAGAAAAATTATAATAAGTTATCCAATCAATAGACTTTTCTGATTTTGCCCACGTTTCGAATAGCCAAAAGATGCAGCAGAGGGGCAGGATTCGTTTGGTCTCAATATAATTGAGGACTGTTTGGCTCCAATAACCCGGTCCACGTACAAATCCAGCTATTACTACGAACCAGAAAATTTTGATGTCTATCAATTTAACCACTCAAAATAAATTTTCGTAATTTTAAGAAATTTAGATAAGAAGTAGAAAAAAATTCTAAGTCCTAAAAACTAGAATGGCGAGAAATAAGAAAGACAAAGAGTTCGTCGCAAAAGGTCGAAAAAGAAAAATGGTTGAAAAATAAAAGGTGACGGAAAAATAAAAGAAACTTATAAAAACTTAAAAATACTTAACTAATTTAACCTTATTACTACAACTAACTTAAAATTATAATCGCAAATTGATATTACTAATTGAAATGATAATTGATACATAGTAAAAGGTGTCTAAAAATATTAAAGCTTACAGGAAAAACTAAATCCCAAATGGAAATAACTTAAAAAAGAAACTAAAATTTAAAAAGGCGTCGCAAAATTCTAAAGCACCTAAATCTTAAATCTTAAGAAAAAGCACTTAAGGAATTCTACGGCAAAGCCTAAAAATCTAGGAGTAAAAATAACTATAGCAAAAACTAAGTTTAAAATTAAATATGAGCTAAAAAATACTAATTTTACGCTACAACGATTAAAAAGGAACAAAATATAAAAATATACAAAAAGTTGTAAAAAGTACAATTTTTATAAAAATATTATTTTTATATTATTTATTTTATAAACTATTAATTTTACAATTTAATAAAACTAATTAAAACTAAATACAACAAATTAAATAAAAAGTAAAATTAAAACTAAAACTAAAAATAATAATAATAATAATAATTATAATTAGGTTTAATAATTAATAATAATTAAAAATAACCCGTAATCAATGCTTGATTAGGGTTTTGTCCGTGTGTCAGAAGGTCTCCGCGAGTTGCGGCAAATAAAGAAGAACACCCCGCGAGTCGCGGGGTTCAGGAATTCAGTTGACAGCTTTGTGTTTTTACGCGTTTTTTTCTTTATTTTTTTTTTTTTTTTATGTTTTATGTTTTTAATTTAAATAAACGATTTTAAAATAAAACTTATATTTTTATAAACTAAAATAGAAATAAAGAAACTTATAAAACTTAAATATTTACAAAATCTTAAAAATACATATATTTTTGTTTTTCTTTTTATATTTTTGAATAATTAAAACGTATTTTTACAAAAGCGAATTTTTAATAAAAGTAACTAAAAATCTTTTTTTTTTATTAGCGTTGCGCTTCCGGCGTTTAAGAGTTTTTCCCCGGCAGCGGCGCCAAAAATAACTTGATGCGAAGCGAGGTGTATATAAAATAGTTATTATTTTTCTAGGAAATACTATTAAATACGATACAATTTTACACAAGATATTTATTTATTTATAGAATGGATATACTTAAACCTTGCTACAACACTTATAGGCAGTGTACCTAATCGTACAGTAGTGTAGTTTTTAGTAAGTCCGGTTCGTTCCACAGGGAAATCTTTAAACAAAGCTCAACGCTATATTAGTTTACTTTTATAAAAATACAAATATATATATAAGTAATATTATTGTTATAAAGGGGGGTTTTTACCGTTTAATGACCGGTTTGTCGATTTAAAAACTTTAGTCGCAGTTAAAACCTAATGTAAAATATAAAATAAATACAAGACTTAAATTAAAGCGTAAAGTAAATAACGATAATGAAATTGCGAATAATAAAATTTGCGATAATTAAAAAGTACGATAATTAAAAGTGCGATTAAATAACAATAAATAAAAGTGCGATAATTAGAAGTGCAATTAAATATAAAATAAAGGAAATTAAATATGAAATAAAAGAATTATGCTTATTTAAACTTCCGTAATCATGATGTTTGACGTGTTGATTTTAGTTTTATGCCCATGGGTTAATTGTCCTTTGTCCTGGATTATTCAATATGTCCGTCTGGTTTTTGTCCATAACAGTCCATCAGTCATAAATATAAATTGCAAGTGTCCTTGTCAAATTATTATTATACCCGAAGTTAAATATTCCAACTAATTGGGGATTCGAATTGTAACAAGGTTTTAATACTTTGTTTAATGAATACACCAGGTTATCGACTGCGTGTAAACCAAGGTTTTACCACTTTGTTAACAATTACACCAATTACCCTTGAATGTAATTTCACCCCTGTTTTAATTATTCTAGTGGCTATTAATCCATTCCCGTGTCCGGTTAAATGAACGATTATTCGTACAAATAAATACCCCGCCCATCGTGTCCGATCGAGTGTATATGGTAATTTATAGGGACGCCCAATTGTAAATCTTTATATTAACATTAACAAACTTTCATTTAGTTAAACAAATATAAAGCCCATTAATAGCCCATAGTCTAGTTTCCACAAGTGTCGTTCTTTTATCCAAACCCCAATTATGGTACAAAGCCCAATTACCCAATTTTAGTAATTAGCCCAACATCATGATTACTTCGTTTTAAATAAGCATAATAATAACTTAGCTACGAGACATTAATATAAAAAGGTTGAACATAACTTACAATGATTAAAAATAGCGTAGCGTTACACGGACAGAATTTCGACTTACACCCTTACAACATTCGCTAACATACCCTTATTATTAGAATTATAATTAAAATTAAAATTAAAATATAAATATATATATATATCGTATATATTGAGAGAGATAGAGAAAATAAGATATGAAATTTGATCAGAATTCGGTTTGCTTTATAGCCAGACTTGATTTTTGGGGCTCCGCGACTCGCGGCAAAATGCCCTTCAAACTCCGCGAGTCGCGGAGATATATTTACAGCTCACACCCTTGGAGTTTTCTCTGCCGACGGTTTTTAATATATATATATATAATATATATATATAATTAATATAATTAATTATATATTATATTATATTTATATACATAGTTAACTTGTAATTTTTAGTCCGTTGCGTCGAGCGTTAAGAGTTGACTCTGGTCCCGGTTCCGGATTTTCGAACGTCCTCGCGTACAATTTAATATCTTGTACTTTGCGTTTTGAATCTTGTACTCTTGTGATTTCGAGACGTTTCTTATCAATAATTGGAACCTTTTTGATTGTCTTTTGTACTTTTGAGCTTTTTGGTCGTTTGCGTCTTCAATTCGTCGAATCTGTCTTTTGTCTTCACCTTTTATTATTTAAACGAATATCACTTGTAAATAGAACAATTGCAACTAAAAGCTTGTCTTTCTTGAGGAATAATGCTATGAAATATATGTTCGTTTTTAGCATTATCATAGGTCTCTTAAAATATTAGGTTGTCTATCCATTTTGTGTTTTTAAACTGTAAAATAGACAAGAGTTAGATTCATAAAAAAATACTTATTAATACAAGCAATTTTTACATATATCATAAAGCATAAGAACACTATATTACATATATTACACCACACGAATACAACTATCTTATTCCGACTCGCTCGTTTCTTCTTCTTCGGTTTTGGTTCGTTTTGCCAAGTTTCTAGGGATATATGATGTTCCCCTAATACGAGCCGTCGTTGTCCACATTGGTTTAGAAAAACCTGGTGGTTTAGAGGTTCCCGGGTCATTGTTACAACTTAAGGACTTCGGGCGTTGACGATACATATAAAGTTCATCGGGGTTGGAATTAGATTTCTCTATTTTTATGCCCTTTCCCTTATTATTTTCTTTTGCCTTTTTAAATTCAGTTGGGGTAATTTCTATAACATCATCGGAATTCTCGTCGAAATCCGATTCATCGGAGAATTGGTAATCCTCCCAATATTTTGCTTCCTTGGCGGAAACATCATTGACCATAATTAACCTTGGTCGGTTGGTTGAGGATTTTCTTTTACTTAACCGTTTTATTATTTCCCCCACCGGTTCCGATTCTTCATCCGGTTCCGATTCTTCTTCCGGTTCCGACTCTTCTTCCGGTTCCTCTTCGGGACTTGTGAATCAGTCCACGAATCATTCCAATTTACATTTGACTCTTCATTATTATTAGGTGAGTCAATGGAACTTGTTCTAGAGGTAGACATCTATCACATAATATCAAACGCGTTAAGAGATTAATATATCACATAATATTCACATGTTAAAAATATATAGTTTCCAACAAAATTTGTTAAGCAATCATTTTTCAAGTAAACACGGTCGAAGTCCAGACTCACTAATGCATCCTAACAAACTCGATAAGACACACTAATGCAAAATTCTGGTTCTCTAAGACCAACGCTCGGATACCAACTGAAATGTCCCGTTCTTATTGATTAAAAACGTTCCATATTAATTGATTTCGTTGCTAGGTTTTGACCTCTATATGAGACGTTTTTCAAAGACTGCATTCATTTTTAAAACAAACCATAACCTTTATTTCATAGATAAAGGTTTTAAAAAGCTTTACGTAGATTATCAAATAATGATAATCTAAAATATCCTGTTTACACACGACCATTACATAATGGTTTACAATACAAATATGTTACAACAAAATAAGTTTCTTGAATGCAGTTTTTACACAATATCATACAAGCATGGACTCCAAATCTCGTCCTTATTTAAGTATGCGACAGCGGAAGCTCTTAATAATCACCTGAGAATAAACATGCTTAAAACGTCAACAAAAATGTTGGTGAGTTATAGGTTTAACCTATATATATCAAATCATAATAATAGACCACAAGATTTCATATTTCAATACACATCCCATACATAGAGATAAAAATCATTCATATGGTGAACACCTGGTAACCGACATTAACAAGATGCATATATAAGAATATCCCCATCATTCCGGGACACCCTTCGGATATGATATAAATTTCGAAGTACTAAAGCATCCGGTACTTTGGATGGGGTTTGTTAAGCCCAATAGATCTATCTTTAGGATTCGCGTCAATTAGGGTGTCTGTTCCCAAATTCTTAGATTACCAGACTTAATAAAAAGGGGCATATTCGATTTCGATAATTCAACCATAGAATGTAGTTTCACGTACTTGTGTCTATTTTGTAAATCATTTATAAAACCTGCATGTATTCTCATCCCAAAAATATTAGATTTTAAAAGTGGGACTATAACTCACTTTCACAGATTTTTACTTCGTCGGGAAGTAAGACTTGGCCATTGGTTGATTCACGAACCTATAACAATATATACATATATATCAAAGTATGTTCAAAATATATTTACAACACTTTTAATATATTTTGATGTTTTAAGTTTATTAAGTCAGCTGTCCTCGTTAGTAACCTACAACTAGTTGTCCACAGTTAGATGTACAGAAATAAATCGATAAATATTATCTTGAATCAATCCACGACCCAGTGTATACGTATCTCAGTATTGATCACAACTCAAACTATATATATTTTGGAATCAACCTCAACCCTGTATAGCTAACTCCAACATTCACATATAGAGTGTCTATGGTTGTTCCGAAATATATATAGATGTGTCGACATGATAGGTCGAAACATTGTATACGTGTCTATGGTATCTCAAGATTACATAATATACAATACAAGTTGATTAAGTTATGGTTGGAATAGATTTGTTACCAATTTTCACGTAGCTAAAATGAGAAAAATTATCCAATCTTGTTTTACCCATAACTTCTTCATTTTAAATCCGTTTTGAGTGAATCAAATTGCTATGGTTTCATATTGAACTCTATTTTATGAATCTAAACAGAAAAGTATAGGTTTATAGTCGGAAAAATAAGTTACAAGTCGTTTTTGTAAAGGTAGTCATTTCAGTCGAAAGAACGACGTCTAGATGACCATTTTAGAAAACATACTTCCACTTTGAGTTTAATCATAATTTTTGGATATAGTTTCATGTTCATAATAAAAATCATTTTCTCAGAATAACAACTTTAAAATCAAAGTTTATCATAGTTTTTAATTAACTAACCCAAAACAGCCCGCGGTGTTACTACGACGGCGTAAATCCGGTTTTACGGTGTTTTTCGTGTTTCCAGGTTTTAAATCATTAAGTTAGCATATCATATAGATATAGAACATGTGTTTAGTTGATTTTAAAAGTCAAGTTAGAAGGATTAACTTTTGTTTGCGAACAAGTTTAGAATTAACTAAACTATGTTCTAGTGATTACAAGTTTAAACCTTCGAATAAGATAGCTTTATATGTATGAATCGAATGATGTTATGAACATCATTACTACCTTAAGTTCCTTGGATAAACCTACTGGAAAAGAGAAAAATGGATCTAGCTTCAATGGATCCTTGGATGGCTCGAAGTTCTTGAAGCAGAATCATGACACGAAAACAAGTTCAAGTAAGATCATCACTTGAAATAAGATTGTTATAGTTATAGAAATTGAACCAAAGTTTGAATATGATTATTACCTTGTATTAGAATGATAACCTACTGTAAGAAACAAAGATTTCTTGAGGTTGGATGATCACCTTACAAGATTGGAAGTGAGCTAGCAAACTTGAAAGTATTCTTGATTTTATGAAACTAGAACTTTTGGAATTTATGAAGAACACTTAGAACTTGAAGATAGAACTTGAGAGAGATCAATTAGATGAAGAAAATTGAAGAATGAAAGTGTTTGTAGGTGTTTTTGGTCGTTGGTGTATGGATTAGATATAAAGGATATGTAATTTTGTTTTCATGTAAATAAGTCATGAATGATTACTCATATTTTTGTAATTTTATGAGATATTTCATGCTAGTTGCCAAATGATGGTTCCCACATGTGTTAGGTGACTCACATGGGCTGCTAAGAGCTGATCATTGGAGTGTATATACCAATAGTACATACATCTAAAAGCTGTGTATTGTACGAGTACGAATACGGGTGCATACGAGTAGAATTGTTGATGAAACTGAACGAGGATGTAATTGTAAGCATTTTTGTTAAGTAGAAGTATTTTGATAAGTGTATTGAAGTCTTTCAAAAGTGTATAAATACATATTAAAACACTACATGTATATACATTTTAACTGAGTCGTTAAGTCATCGTTAGTCGTTACATGTAAGTGTTGTTTTGAAACCTTTAGGTTAACGATCTTGTTAAATGTTGTTAACCCAATGTTTATAATATCAAATGAGATTTTAAATTATTATATTATCATGATATTATCATGTATGAATATCTCTTAATATGATATATATACATTAAATGTCTTTACAACGATAATCGTTACATATATGTCTCGTTTAAAAATCATTAAGTTATTAGTCTTGTTTTTACATATGTAGTTCATTGTTAATATACTTAATGATATGTTTACTTATCATAGTATCATGTTAACTATATATATATCCATATATATGTCATCATATAGTTTTTACAAGTTTTAACGTTCGTGAATCACCGGTCAACTTGGGTGGTCAATTGTCTATATGAAACATATTTCAATTAATCAAGTCTTAACAAGTTTGATTGCTTAACATGTTGGAAACATTTAATCATGTAAATATCAATCTCAATTAATATATATAAACATGGAAAAGTTCGGGTCACTACAGTTGGTACTCCTTGGTATCTATGGTGCGTATGATGTTGATGTTTGTGGGACAGATTATGATGTCGAGACGTGTGATGCGGATGTTGTTTGTTAGTGGTGATGATGGTATTGTTGATGTTATTGATGGTGGTGTTGATTATGCTGCTGGTGCTGCTGCTGGTGTTTGCAACCTTCGCACCATGTTCTCCAAAGTCGTCACGCGAGCGCGAAGTTCGTTAACTTCTGCTAGTACACCGGGATGATTGGCGGTTGGAGCGAGCGAATGAACAAGATTTGTAATATGGGATAGTATATAATCGTGACGAGATACTCTAGAAATGAGAGAGAAAATGGTGTTTCGAATAGGTTCGCCGGTAAGTGCTTCAGGTTCATCGCCAAGAGGGCAATTTGGTGGATGGAATGGATCACCTTCTTCTTGTCTCCAGTGATTTAGTATATTACGAACTCATTCCCAATTCATCCAGAATAGATGATGGGAAATTGGTTGATCCATTCCGGTGACGCTGCTTTCGGAGCCCGAATGGAAATCCATATCGGCATAACTGTCGAAATCTGAAGAATTCGAACTAGATGCGGAATCCATCTTGTATAATGGGGAAAATGAATTTTTGGTATGGAATAGATTATAGGAGTTAGATTTGGTACTCTTCAATACATAATTTACATATGTATATATAATACCAAAATCCCGTAAATTACGGAGAATCTTTGAAAAGGTATCAGTCAAAGTTGGCAATAACAGATATGCTAAGATAAGAATTCGTCTATACATTATCAATGCAGTAAATGCAGTAAAACGTGTC
This sequence comes from Rutidosis leptorrhynchoides, assembly GCF_046630445.1. NCBI lineage: Eukaryota > Viridiplantae > Streptophyta > Magnoliopsida > Asterales > Asteraceae > Rutidosis > Rutidosis leptorrhynchoides. Next base: position 146,713,264 of record NC_092339.1, read on the forward strand.
TAGACTTATGAATGATAAGCAGGTAATTTTCTAAGGATGATAAGCAGATGATTTCCGACTAGAAATGATAAGCAAAACTTTTGACATGTAGACACGGTCGAAGTCCAGACTCATTAATGCATCCTAACAACTACTAGTTAGACACACTAATGCAAGACCTGGTTCGCTACGACCACCGCTCTGATACCAACTGAAAGGACCCGTCCTAATCCACCTGGACGAAGTCATCAACATTTGGTCCCATTGCGATGATCGGCTCCAAGTAATGTCCTTATATTGAGCAAATGCACAGCGGAAGACTTAATTCGTACCTGAGAATAAACATGTTTTAAAGTGTCAACCAAAAGGTTGGTGAGTTCATAGGTTTATCATAACAATCATTTCAATATGTTAATAGACCACAAGATTTCATAATCATAAACATAATACACTCGCAAGTGTATGTAAAGCATTCTAAGTGGTTGAGCACTTGGTAATCATACTTAACATTTAATCAACGTCGCATATTTCCTTTATTATGAAATCTCACTACACCGTACCAAGTGTAGTCACCAAAACGAAGTACTGTGCAACCGTTGAATACTGGTCGTCCAGTCCGGTTGGGGTTGTCAGGCCCGATAGATCTATCAACAGGATTCGCGTTTACAATACCCATGTAAATAGTAGTTACCAAGCTACAGTGAAATATGCCAGTGGTACAACTCAACGTAGAATATATTTTTAAGTACTTGTGTCTATTTTTTAAACATTTATAAAAGCAGCGCATGTATTCTCAGCCCAAAAATATATATTGCAAAAGCAATTAAAAAGGGAGCAAATGAAACTCACTTTTGCCTTGAAGGTATTTAATTCGACTTGGTCTCCGATAGATATCATGAACCTAACCATATATATAATATATCAACATATTTTCTTTTTAAGTAATCGTTACATATATATATATACTTTTAATACTTTTAATATTTTCTTAGTCCGTAGTTAGCAGTCCGATGTTAGTGGTCCACAATTAGTTGCTTAAATAAAATAAATAAAGACCCCATCGTATTCGTATTGATCAGAATTAATCTCAACCCATGGTACCATGTTGTCAAATGACGTGTTGCGTACATAAAGTACCGTGTTGTCAAATGACGTGTTGCGTACAATCATGAGGTCTTATGATTAATCTTCTCGTGTTGTTTACGGGTGGTCCTGAAATATATAAAATCAAATCATAAGTAATTATATATAAAATATCATATTAATTAGAAAAGATATGATTAATTTACTTTTTCTCCAAATATTTTCGTAGCTAAACTAGCTTCGGATACCCAATCTTGTTTTAGTCGTAGTTTCTTCATTACAACTCCGTTTTTGTTGGTTCAACTTGCCACTTCCTTGGATCGAGTCAAATTTTAAGAATATTAACTGAAAATACCTTAGTTTGTATTCGAAATCATAGGTTATAGGTCAAACTTTGGTGAAACTTATGAAAGTGATCATTTTCCATCATAAAAACAACATTTAATGATCATTTTTCTAAAAATACTTACACTTTGAGTTAAACCATGAAATTTTTATGTGTTAACATATTCATAAGAAATATCATTTTTCCAGAACATGAACTTCCAATTCAAAGTTCAATATGGTTTTTAATTATCCATCCCAAAACAGCCCCCGGTTGCACTCCGACGACGTAGATTCAGTTTTTAAGATGTTCTTTGTAAAATCAAGTTATATATTGTTAGGTTAGCATATCATTATGATATATTACAGGTCTTGAAGTGTTTTAAAAGTCAAGTTAGAATGATCTATTTAGTTTGCGAACAAGTTTGAAATCATTCAAACTATGTTCTTGTTAAAATTTTATACCACAAAATAAGATAGCTATATGAATATGAATTGAATAAGATTATGAACAAGGTTACTACCTCAAGTTACTTGGACAAAGTTACTGCAAAAGATAAGAAATAATCTTGGAATCAAAGAGTTGTGGAGTTAGATCAAAAGGTTGAAAGTAAACTTCTTCAAATGGGTGGTTATTTTGATATGTTCTTGAAAGAGTTTTCTTATGGTGTTTAAGGCTTATAATTGAAGCTAAATGATGGGAAAAATGCTTGGAGATGATCAAGTATGAAGTTAGGAGTATTTTGAGAGAGAAATGAGGGTGTAGGTATGAGAAAATGGAGTGAAGAAATGGTGTTCATTTATAAAAACATTTTTAGTTTATAAAGAAAGAAAAGGATTCCTAATTTTGTTTTCTTACTAATAATTCATACTACTTGACAAATCCTAGTTACCTCATATCTAGGGCAGTAATAATATTGATTAGGATGTTGATTTGATGTGTATATACTAATAGTAAATCCGTATAGAAGCTGGGTATGATACGGGTACATATACCCTAGATATACGTATAGAAATCTTGAGGAAACGGAACGAGAATTCAAATATAGCTATCTTTTGTGAATATACTTATATTGTTTTATGTATTTAAGTCCTTAAAAAGTGATTAAATACATTATATATACGATACATGTATAAGCATTATAGATTATAAGTATATATATCAAAGAATGTTACGTATAGTTATCGTTTTGAAAACTTAAGTTAGTAGTTTCAAAATATACTTATAACTCATTGTCATTAGTACACAATGAGATGTTAAACCATCCTTAGATCATGTAAAATATATATAAATACATATATA